>NC_135631.1:20180000-20425000 GCF_053574225.1 Canis aureus | reverse complement strand
GGATTTACAGGTAGCTTTATTCCTGCAAAATTATATCTAAATTAAGTTGTTATGAAATGAGATATACCATTGGACTTATACTTACATGGGTTCTATTACGAATCTTGTATAAAGTGAAAAGACCTTTTGAAATGCAAATATCCTCTCCTAATGTTTTTATAAATTCACATTTAGAAAATATCTAGCATTCTTAAACTGATGTCTTCTGGTACTTAAGGAAAGGGACTTGCCAAAGCATAAAAGATAAAATGTGAGTGGGAAGACATAATCCAATCTATAAAATTGCAGTTTGTAGTAATTGTTCTTTCAAGGAACAGAGGCATACTGAAAAGATCATGAAACTCACAGTAAAGAGGAATAGGCTCCTTTGGGTCTACTATATCAATGTGACATTTAATGTGCTGACATGAATGTTTTCAAAGTTGTGCCATTTGGAGCCTGCAGGCCAAAGAGACTGCTCGGTCAAAACTTAGTTCTTCTAGTGTCCATGTATGTAGCCAGGGCAGGTTTTTATTTCCCCAGAATTAAAGAAGCTAGTGTGTAATTTGTTTGGAGTTAGGGGCCATATAGTCCATCCCAAAAAAGGTGGACATAAAGGCCTGTATCATTTAATTATGGCAGTTAGGCTTATTGGTATTTCTAATTACTTAATACAAGCATTAAGGTTGATGAATACAAGCTACTCAAGTTGGTAATTTAAAAAGATATGACATATTAAAGGAAATACGATGTTACTGGCACATGAAAATAAGCATTAATAAAAACAAAGCAATATGCTGTTTCTGTTTTGTCCTTAACAGAGGTTTATGAGAAGACATGTTTTATATAGTAATAGAATTATACATTTTGGTAGCCTGGGGGAAGGAAGGTAAATTCTTAATTCAGACAACTTTTATGATAAAACTTTTAAAAAATGAAATAATAGTTTGAATATCCGAGAATGATACATTTTTCTTATTCTCATAATGTATTGCTAATGCTAACAGAACTGTTCTAGACATTCAGGATAATATCAATTATTTTTAAGCCCAGGATTCTTTTCTTTTTTTTTTAAGCCCAGGATTCTTGTAGAATTATGCATTAAACATTCACAGGAAAAACAACAACAACAACAACAACAACAAATATTCACAGGATTTCAGAACAAAGGGAAAGACTAAAAACTTAATAAATTCTCTAATTTTGCTTTTCTGCTATAGGAAGATGTAAATGGAAAATGTGAATTTTTTTTTTAAGATTTTTAAAATTTATCCATGAGAGACCCAGAGAGAGGCAGAGACATAGGCAGAGGGAGAAGCAGGCTCTGCAGGGAGCCCAATGCGGGACTCGATCCCAGGACCCTGGGATCACGACCTGAGCCAAAGGCAGATGCTTAACCACTGAGCCATCCAGGTTCCCCAGAGAATGTGAATTTCCTGATCTGTAAATTAGCTTCTTGGGAGATGGATTAATGCTTTATGTGGGCACACTACGCAAAACTTCTTTTGCTATTTTTTTTTATGGGCACAAGAACATAAGATTAGTTTCTCAACATGTATAGTCATTTAAATAAAATCATATTAAGCAATATTGTTAATTTTCACTGAACAGAATGATAGATGAGAATAAATCACAAGATGTATCTAGCAATAAGAAGACAAGATATGTTACATAATATGATATGGGCTTGTTATTTAAGATCTTTAAATGTTATTTTTTTATTAAAAAGTTCCACCCTACTTGTCAACATATCATTAAGAGAATGAAAATCAAAGTTTATCATTTCATCTAAAATGTTCTAGTATGAGGTGAGATCTTGCACAATCTTGTGACACATACTACCTGATAAAACATGCGCTGGATTAAAAAAAAAAAAAAAAAGCAAAAGCAGAGAACCTTCTACGTTGACAACTTCCATGATCCCATTGTCTAGTCGGGTTGAAACATACCATGCAATTACTATCCACAAAAGCTTGGACTTACAATCTATCCTACAAGTCTATCTATTTGATTTCGACAAGTATTACCCTCCTAACTGTATTACTACACAACTTAAACAGATCCTATTGCTGGATTGATAAAGAATAAAGATGAGTGAGATTCACAAATTACATTAGAGCCTGCGATGTTATAATAAATCCTTGAGTAATTTACCAAGGGGCAGACTCAACCATGGGACAGAGTTAATATTCTCTGGGATTAGAAGGTGAAAACTGAGTAACTTTAAGCTATATTGGAAGACTTTCAAAATCATAGTGTAAATTAGCAATATTAACCACAGCATGACTTGGAATTAAACATAAAATTTACCAATGGCTTTTAGCAACAAAATTGCCTAACAGTGTCTTGAACTTGTGTAGAAAATTGTAATGACTAGGAAGGGAAATCAATCAGATAGCTCTGGACCAGAAACTCAGGGCAACAAGTCAAATAGACTTTGATTTCTTACTTAAGGACAAATAAACGACAGACACTTTCCTATTATGTATTCTGTAATAAGAAATTCTGTTACATTTCTGTTTTAAAGCGATATATCCAGCAAATGTGTTTATAGAAATACAATAAACAGTTAACCTCCGCTTCTATGAGCCATTTTTTGCTAAGATGTTTCCTTCTCTTAGACCAAAGTCTGAGCAAACAGTTAGGCCTGGCATCTTGTGTAATGAGTCCTATCAAGCCCAGGATTCTTTTAATCACATTCAAGTGGCATTTGGAAGTACTTCACCTCTGACAAAGTTTAGTGTGCATGTGTGCACATGCATGAGTGTTTTCAACTTCAGAAAATGAGCATTGAAGAGGGATATTGAATAACCCCAAGAGCTTATTAACCAGTACTCCTTGTCATCTCCTTAAAGAAACATGGAAAGCTAAAGAGCTTCTGTAAGGATGAGTGGAAATAAAGATGTGTAGCATATTGTGTGTAAGAGGAGCAGTACGCTTATTTGTCAGCTCCCAAACGACAGGCTGCTGCTCTGTATTACTGTTACTAAAAATACCGTGCTTGGCATGGTAGATGTGAAAAAAAAAATCTGTAGCCTGATTTGGAAAGAATTCAGTGAGGTAAAAATGTAACCAAGACCTTTCCCCTCTTTCACTAGCCTTAGGCTTCCTCTAGTTTCCCTTAGAAATCTGTTTTTACTGCTCCTATAGTACACCCCAAACTCAGAAGCTAATTTATTTAACCCCCCTCTAAGGCTTTCTACACTCTGGGAATAGCAAATAAATACCAATTAAACTTCTCAGTACATTATAAAGAGGAAACATATCAAGTAAGTAGAAGGTATATTTTGATTTCTTTGCATTCCTTAGGATGGTACAGGCTGTTTTTAAACATAGTTTTGGGTGCTATTTCTAGATATCACTAGACTAGAAGATTCTCTGAAGGTTAGAGAGAGACAAGCATTCAACAATCTCAATCTGGATCACTATCATCTTTATCAGTAATAGTTTATGTCAAAGTGGACAGTTTTTTAATATTAATGTTTCATCTATGTCAAAGGACAAGCAGAGAATCAGGTGAAATAAATCAACTATATACATGTGTAAGGGCTTAAAGTCCTAGAAATACAGGAGGAGAAAAGTTAGAGAAGAGTTTATCTGGTAAATGTTTATCTAACTTAAAAACCCTTTCCTCTTTCTATCTTTCCTTCTCTCCCTTCCTTTCTCAATAAACATTTACTGAGCACCTGCTACGTATCAGGCAACCAGCTAGTGGAAGATACTAGGAGTCCTCATCTTCAAGAAGGTGCTGTCAAGGAGTTATGAACAGGGTGAAGTCACTGAGAGATAGTAATAGAGGAGGGGAGGCTCTGAAGAGCAGGTACTGCTCCAGTTGAATTTAATGGGCAAGTTGGAGTTACACTGGCAGTTAGAACCTTAGAAGAAGAAAACCCAGCATATGCAAAATCAAAGGGGGGATCTCTGGGTGGCGCAGCGGTTTGGCGCCTGCCTTTGGCCCAGGGCGCGATCCTGGAGACCCGGGATCGAATCTCATGTTGGGTTTCCGGTGTATGGAGCCTGCTTCTCCCTCTATGTCTCTGCCTCTCTCTCTCTCTCTCTGTGACTATCATAAATAAATAAAACAAAACAAAACAAAACAAAACAAAACAACAAAGGGATGTAAGGAACAGCCTGAGTTGTTTGGTGTGACTGGACTTTATGGTTTGTGCAAGGAAATAGTCTAAAGATGAGGATGGAGAAGCAGACAGAGGCTGCACATGTGAAGCTTTCATTTGGAAGACAGTGGTAAGTCAATGAGGGATTTTAATGGGATGTGACATGATCATCAGATTTATCCCCTGAAAATATTACTCTGGCTGTAATGATATCATGCTGGTGGGGCGTGGGCAAGGGAGATGGGGAAGGAGGGAAGCTGGGAGACCAATCAGGAGGCTACTGCAGTAATCTAGGCAAATAATGATGAGATCCCATCCCTCAAACAGGCAAAGCTGGAGATTTTGTTACTGCCACGGTTCTTCTGAATAAATTTCTCATTCCATCCAATATTTACTTCTTCAAAAATAAAATCTTATCCTGAGTAGGGATATTCATACTTAATCTACTGAAAAGTTGCTGTGATATTGGTGTCATCATTTTTCACCTAGTCTCTCTCCATGAGGAAGTAGGTGTTAAGAGAAATGAAGATCTGAAGAGTTGGATGTGGAGCATGAGGTATCAAGGATAGATGGATAGGTGGCCGGAGGGACATATCAATTTGACATATAATTTTTAAACTCCTATTCTATGACAGATATTTTCTTAGGTAATAGGTTCACTAATGTTCTTTTTCTATCCAGGATCCTACTTGCATTTAGCTGTTACTTCTCCTCAGTCTCCTCTAGGTTGTAACAATTCTTCAGTTTTTCATTGTATTTTATGTATGGTTTTTATACTTCTGAAGAATACTGAAGTTATTTTGTAGAATGTCTTCCAGTATGGGTTTATCTGAAGTTTTCTCTCACAGTTTAAAAAAATATTTTACTTTTAAGTAATCTCTACACCCAATATGAGGCTTGAACTCACATCCCCAAGATCAAGAGTTGCAAGCTCCGTCCATTGGGCCAACCACGTACCCCTTCTCTTACACACTTTTGGCAAGACTGCCACAGAAAAGATGTTGTATTGTATACTTCTCAAGGCATCACACCAAGAGGTTCATGATACTGATAGGTGCTATGTCTGGTGTTGTTGACCTAGGCCATTTGGCTGATGTCAGTCTGGTTTCTCCAAAGCAACATTATTACCTTTCCCTTTGCAATTGATAAGTATCTTGGTTAAGGGATTTGAACTATGCAAATCCTGTTTTTCCTCAAGTTTTTGGCTACTGATCTTCAAAAACATTAAGGGATCTTGTCTGCAAAATTATTGCAGTGTTTAACCTAACAGTGATTCTCTATTTCCCTTTTTCCTTCTTCATTTATTAATTTATTAGATTATTTATACTGGTATGGATTCATGGATATTTATTTTCTTCTAGGGGTTACAATTCAATAGTATCATTTATTTTGTTGCTCAAATTGTTTTGAGCAATAGAATGGCATGATCTGATTTACTTTGTGATAAATGATTACTCAGAGTGGTGCACAGCAAACAAAATGTGGGCAGGCAGTTCAGGAAGCTACTGCAGCAGCTCTTGTAAGCGATTAATGGTGGCAACGTATAACAGGGATTAGGGTCAAGACTGTAGCTGCAGAGGTGGTAAGAAGTGGCTAGGGTTGGTAGATGTATTTGTATAGAAATATTTCAAGCTTATACAAATCAAAACCACAGTGAGATATCACCTTATACCTGTCAGTACTGCTGAAATAAAAAAGGTAAGAAATGGTAAGGATGTGGAGAAAAAGGAAGCCTCATATACTGGTAGGAATGTAAACTGATGCAACCACTATGGAAAACAGCATGGAGGTTCCTCAAAAGAAGAAATACCATATGGCCCATTATTCCACTGCTGGGCATTTATCCCCTCAAAAACAAAAACATTAATTTGCAAGGATATATGCATCCCGATGGTTATTGTAGTATGATTTATAATAACCAAAATATGGAAGTAACCTAAGTGTCCACTGACAGGTGAATTGGTAAGGAAGATGTGGTATATATACACATACACACAAATATTATGCAGCCATAAGAAAGGATGAGATCATGCTACTTATGAAAACATGGATGGCAAGGTATTATGGTAAAGGATATAATGCTAAGAGAAATAAGTTAGAGAAAGACAAAGATCATATGATTTCACTCATACATGGAAACTAAAAAACAAAACAAATGAATAAACAAATAGTAGAACCAGACCTATAAATACAAAGAAAAAAACTGATGGTTGCCAGAGGGAAGGGGAATGGGGAGGTGGGCAAATGGGTGAAGGAGAGTGAGAGGTCCAGGCTTCCAATTATGGAATGAATAAGTCAAGGGAATAAATGACGCAGCATAGGGACCATATAATCAATGGTATTATAATAGCTTGTATGGTGACAGATGGCAGCTACACTTGTGGTGAACATAGCATAAACGCACATAGATGCTGAGTCACTGTGTTGTACGCCTAAAACGAATATAACATTGCATGTCAAATAAAATATGCTAAAAAAGAATGTTTTTAAAAAAGCAAAACCCAAAAAAACCCAAAGTGCAGATGTCAACTGTGGAGTCAGAAAGAAAATCATATGTGTTTATATTTTTCTAAAAATGTTTGGAAATAATTTGAAATTTGTTAATATTTATTTATTTTAAAGATTTTTATTTTTTGAGATATAGAAATATATATATAGAGAGAGAATGAGAGAGCGAGCAAGCACAAGCAGGGGGCAGAAGGAGAGGGAGAAGTAGGCTCTCTGCTGAGTAGGGAACTGGATCTGGGGCTTGATCCCAGGATCCCAGGATCCCAAGGATCATGATCTGAGGCAGATGCTTAACCAACTGAGCCAGCCAGGTGCCCCAGAACTTTGTTAGTATTTGATACGTTATATAATAGTACTATATATATAAAAAAAAAGAGAAATATTTCAAGTATGTAGAAACCCCAGAAAATATCATTAAACAAAACACCCATGTACTTAGCACTAGGTGTTACTACATTCTAACATTTGGCCACTTTTGCTTCAGAATAAAACAATAGTGAAGATCCTGGTATATCCCTCAACAATTCATACCTCTCCAGAGGCAAGCATTAAAACAAATTTGACATTTGTTTTTCTCATGGACAGTTGTAATTATAGCATATATATTATATATACATAAATTATAAAAATATATTTTTATATGTTTAAAATTTCATATACATGGTATACTACATGTATCATTTTGCAACTGGTTTTATTTCATGAACATTTATGATGTGGAGATTACCATTTGATACATGCAGCTCTACTTTATTTTATTTATTTATTTATTTATAAAATATTTTATTCATTCATTCATGAAAGACACAGAGAGAGAGAGAGAGGCAGAGACACAGGCAGAGGGAGAAGCAGGCTCCATGCAGGAAGCCCGATGTGGGACTCGATTCTGGGTCTCCAGGACCACGCCCTGGGCTGAAGGGAGGTGCTAAGCTGCTGAGCCATCCAGGGATCCCCTAGCTTATTTTTTTAAACTGTTCTGTGTTCCTTGTATGAATATATAAAAATAATTTGTCCATTCTCTTGTTGATATTTATGTTGTTCTCCTATTTTTTGTCCTATAAGAAATGCCATACTCAACATTCTTTTCTTCTTCTGTACATAGGCTGAAGTTTTTCCAGAGTGTGTATCCAAAAGAGGAATTTCTGGGTCAGAAAATATGTACAGTATCAATATGACAAGGTATTGCCAACTTGTTCTCAGAAGTAGTTGTACTCATCTACAATCCCATCGGCATTACATGGCCGGACTTCAAGAAATCTGCTAATTCGATGGGTGTGACATGATAGTTGTATTTCACTTTTTATTTTTCCTGGCTACTAGTGATATTGAACATTTTTTCATGTTTTCTCTTCTATGAATTACATATGCCTGTTTTCCCATTGAGTTGTTCTTTTATGGCATACTTTTTTTTTTTATGGCATACTTATTCCATATGTTAACCCTTTGTTGGTGATGGACATTGTAGTTTCTTTATTTTTTAGTTTGTGGTGTCTTTTATCAACCAGGGTTTTTTAAATGTAATATGGTCAAATAATATTGTCCTTTTTTTCCTCCGTAAGTTTTAAAGTTTGTCTTTTTACATAAAATCTTTTAAAGTAGTTGGGAATTATTTTTTTGTATACAGAGTAATATTTTTCATAAAATTATCCTGGCACCAATGGTTGAATATTTAGTCCTTCTTTACCCTACTCATCTGTAATGCCATATCAGATATTTTTCATTTTTAAGTTTTCTAAATAAGAGGGTGTATGTTTTTCTAGGCTCTTTATTGTCCTTTCCTGGCTTATCTATCCCTGTTACACCCTAATGGTTTAACATTTTATGCTCTTAGAGCAGATCTGCTATTTGGTAGGACAAGTCACCATCCATGCTCTTCTCCTTTAAAACTGTCTCAGTTACATTTTTATTTTAAAGATTTATTTATTTATTAAAGATTTATTTATTTATTCATGAGAGACACAGAGAGAGGGGCAGAGACACAGGCAGAGGGAGAAGCAGGATCCCTGCAGGGAGCCTGATGTGGCTCTCAATCCCAGGACCCCAGGAATCACAACCTGAGCCAAAGGCAGATGCTTAACCACTGAGCCACCCAGGTGCCCCAAGATTTATTTACTTATTTTAGAGAGAAAGAGAGTGTGTGTGGGAGCATGGGGAGGGGCAGAGGGAGAGGGAGAGAAGCCGACTCCCTGCTGAGTGTGGGGCCCAACACTGGGCTTGGTCCCAGGACCCTGAGATCATGATCTGAGCTGAAATCAAGAGTTGGATGCTCAACCCACTGAGCTACCTAGGTGCCCCAAAACTGTCTTAGTTATTCTTGACTCTTTGCTTTTCCATTTGAAGTAATGGTCAGCTTATCAAATGCAAAGGAAACCTCAATCAGGAATTTGACTATAATTGCATTACATTTCACATTATGATACTGAATCTTTTCATCTATGAACATCTCATCTAAAAGGTCTTAAAGGGCCTTGAATGAAATTTGAAGCCTTTCTCCACAAAGGTCTCACACATTTTTTGTTAGTGCCAATCTCCAGTGCCTTATAATTTCTGTTGATATAATAGCATGAGCGCACTGCAACTTACCAGCTGTGTGATCCCACGACCCCAGGGTCCAAGTTACTGAGACTCTCAGCTCCTCAGCGTTCTCATCAATAAACTGGGGATAGTAATGGTACCTACTTAACGGGGTTTGGTGTGAGGATTAAACTGTGAAAGCATTTAGTTCTGTGCCTGGCACAAAAAAGCTCTTAGACTTTTTATTTTTCATCCAACAAATACTGAGTTCTAGGATGTGTCAGGCACCACTTCCAGCACTAAGGATAGAGCAGTGAACAAAACAAAGCTTTTCTCCCCTCATATAAATAATTCATGTGAAGCACTTTTTTAGGTTTGGCACTTAATAAATAGTAGCAGAGGGGTGCCTGGCAGGCTCAGTCAGCAAAACATTAGACTCTTGATCTCCAGGTTATGAGTTCAAGTTCCACATTGGGCATGGAGCCTACAATCAATCAATCCAATCAATCAATTGTAGCAGCTACTATAGGGTGATATTGACACCTAAAAGAAAGAGAGGAGCAAGCCACAGTGTCCCAGATAGAGGGAAAGCAATGCTAAGGCCTCACGGTGGTAGATGTTTGGTGTGGTCCAGGAACAGTAAGGAAGCCAGCTTATCTGAAGTGAAGAGAGCGAGGAGGAGAGTAGAAGACAGACATAGTGAAGGTGAAGGGCAAGATAATAGAGGCTACTACAAGGACTTTGAGACTGAGTGATTTGGAAGGCTATTTTTTTATTTTTTATTTATTTATTTTTATTTATTTATTTTTTTTTTTATGATAGTCACACAGAGAGAGAGAGAGAGAGAGGCAGAGACACAGGCAGAGGGAGAAGCAGGCTCCATGCACCGGGAGCCCGATGTGGGATTCGATCCCAGGTCTCCAGGATCGCGCCCTGGGCCAAAGGCAGGCGCCAAACCGCTGCGCCATCCAGGGATCCGCTATTGTTTTTTTAAACGAGCATACTAATATGAGCTGATGAATAGTCATTACCAATAATAATAATAATAATAATAATTATATTTTCTAATCAGGTATACTTGGTATATAAGAAAGCTAGTAAATATAGTATATTCATTTAATAGTGATGATAATAGCTAGTCAATACATAATGCTTGTAAAGTACCAGGTACTTTACATAGATTAAGTCTTTTAATCTTTTCAATAACCCTTTTACAGATGAGTCTACTGCAGTATAGATATGCTAAGTAAGACCCAAGGCTTTAAGGGTGGTTAGGTCCTAAGACTGAGATCTTGCATCTGGCAACACTGTTGCATTCTTTAACAGTTTGTGGATTCTCTTGCATGTGTGCAGTCACCTTATCTGACAATAAGGACAGTATGGTCTTATCCTTTCTAGTTCTAACAATATTTATTTTCTTTTCTATTTTTTTTTTTGGGGAGGATGTCATTAAAACGTTTAGCATCTCTAGTAACAATGCTAAATGGACTTGAAGAGAGTAGATAGTCTTATTCTTTATTTTAGTAGGAATATTTCCAAATGTTTAGCATTAAGAAAAAATGTTCTTGCTGGTCATTTTTAAAAAATTACCAATAATGAGTGCTGAATTTTATTAAGCACTTTTCTGCATTGTGGTATTGAACCGTTCCTGGTTTTATGAGAGAAACCATACTGTGTGTGTGTGTATGTGTGTGTGTGTGTGTGTGTGGTGGAGAAAGAGTGGGGGGATAGAGAAAGAAAGAATAAACTGCCAAATTCCATCTGTTTCATTTAGGATTTTTGTATCTATGGTTTAAGTGAAACTGATCTATAGTTTTCCTGTATCATCCCTGTCTAGTTTCGATAATACGAGCTGAATAATTTTCCCTTTTTCTGTTTGTAGCTTTTACGAGAGGGATTACTCGAAATTGTGATAAGCTATATGTGGTATCTTTATTGTGGAAAGATTTTTCCACTGGATCTGGGATATTGTACAGGTAGCGGGCCTTGTTAAAGGATTGGAGGTGAGATGTGAGTGAAAGGGGATGACTCTGAGCTCAGAGGTTTAGGTGGAGGGGTTCGTGCCAGGCACAGGGATAAGGGAACATTACAAGGGGTGGAGATGGGTGAAAAGGTGATTAGTTCTTTGACATGTTTGATGTAGTTTCTTTAGGACATCAAATGGGGCTATTCAAGAGGTTGCTGGGGTTGTGCTGGAGATAGAGTTTTGGGTCATGGATTCATTTCATTTTGTCTGTTCAAAGAAGATTTCTTGAGTGTCTATTCAGTGTCCAACTCTGGGTATGCAGTCTTTCTCCACTTCCTCCAAATTCAGCCTCATAGGGATATGACATTTGTCATTAATAGCAGCTATGTTTCCTGTGCTTCCATTTCCTAACACTAGGGTTTTGGTTACTCTTCCTTCTCCCAGATTTTCCAAAATGTAGACCTGGGAGAGGGCACATGACTGATGGGGGTTGGGAAAAAAGACTGTATGTAGTGTTTGAAATTAATTTTTAAGTTGGAAAAACTTTGGGTTTTGTTCTTGGCTACAGTTAGTGCCAGCTTTACAAATAGGTGCCAAAGCCAATTTCCACTAGTGGACTTGTTAGAAAGTCATCATTTAAGATACACATATTACCGTGAGTTGGGGAGGGTTTGGATGTGAATAGCACAAGCCTCTAGGAGACTTAATTTTCTCATACATAGAATAAATGTTTATTGGGACTTGATTTCCTAGATTTTTTTCAGCCTTTTAAATTTTATATAGTTCATATATAAATAGATATATTATAAACAGATACATATACACAGAGATACTGGTGATTTAATACTGGTGGATGAAGAATTCTCTTCTGTGGAGGTCTTTAGAAAAGATATATTCTCTTTGCATATTTCAGTTAAATGTATGTCTGCCTAAAGGCTAGACAAAGGAAAGGTGAATCATGAATACAAGGAACTAAATATGGTCACAGAACTGAACAATTGGAGAAATCACAGGGAATGAAGACAAAAGCCTGGATTTCACCACAAAAGACATTTAAATGAGACCTGTAGGAAACGTGCTATCAGGAAGATACTCTGGCAGGAGGGAGAAATCAGAAAATATACATTGCTAGCTCTTTGGGGACTTGCAGATATTGGGTAGAAAGCAAAAAATGTAAAAATAAAAATGAACAACAAAACTCCAACCCTTTGTATGGACGAAAACCTCTGTGAAAGTGAGCTGAGCAACAGGACAAGGGCAACATGTCATATCCATCTGGGTCAGGTCGAACCTTCAGGCAAGACAATCAAGGACTCTGCAAAACCACTGACTGCTTCCCAGGTTGCCCAAGGGAAAGACCACTGTGACAGGGAAGAAACAGATGCTTCTGAGTGAGGATGAGTTAACCGTGTCCTAAGAAGAGAGCAATTGCTTTCCTGGAGGTTTGAGTGCTCTGAAAAAATCTCCAATTTTTCTGGAGCCCAGGAAAGGCTTTGCTTGTAACCACTGAGCGCCTCTGCTATCCCCACTGAGGCTGAGTTCCTCTCACCCACAACTCCTTTTCTCTTTTTACTTACACTCCACAGAGATCAAGGTTAAGTACACATAAAAGCCTCCAAGTTTTCATGATAGACTATACATAGAAATTGAATAATGGATGGTTTAAAGATCATTTGTTAGAATTAAAAATCACTGACAGAGGAAGTGGTTTGGAGTAATAGCTGTGTGGATCGATATGTATAAAGATTTAGGTCCAGGGCAGCCCAGGTCGCTCAGCAGTTTAGCGCCGCCTTCGGCCCAGGGTTTGATCCTGGAGACCCGGGATCCAGTCCCACATAGGGCTCCCTGCATGGAGCCTGCTTCTCCCTCTGCCTGTGTCTCTGCCTCTCTCTCTCTGTCTGTCTGTCTCTCATGAATAAATAAATAAAATCTTAAAAAAAAAAAAAGATTTAGGTCCAGTTTGCTGGCGGAAGTCTCTCTTAGAAAGCCAATATAACTATATGGGGCCATACACAACAACTGTATTTTTATCACATTTTTCATCACTCTATAACTCATCTGTGTCCAAGCCTTGTTATTTTTTGGGAGGGACTTTATGTGTATCTTTCTTCCTTACTCATTTTTATTATAGTTTTTGACACATTCATAACCTCATACTTAAAATAACTGAATCCCTGATTCATTTCTCTGCCTCCACCAATATATTCTGTATATTTCTATCATATTAAGTGTTGCTTTTAGTGCACTGCCAAGAATCTACAATGGTTTTCCATGTCCTACATGGTTTTTAAGGAATTCCACAAATCATTCCCCCCCTTACTTATTTTTCCCAGCCCAAATTTTCTTCCGTCAAACCGGTTTGTACATTGTTTCCAAGTGGGCCACTGGCATTCACACCTCCTTGTTTTTTTAATCAGGAAGATCTATCAGGAAGACCTTTCCTCTTTCAGTGTTTTCCTAATACTACATTTCAAGGTTTAGCCAGTCTTAGTACCTTCTTTATTTTAGACCTAATTGATTCTCCTTGTTGAGCTATAATCATTGATTACTCTTTACAAGTTATATTGCATTACGTATGACTGTTTCTTACCTACTAGCCTTTTCTGCCTAAGTTCACTTAAGAGTCACAGGGACAGGGCAGCCCAGGTGGCTCAGCGGTTTAGCGCCACTTTCAGTCCAGGGCGTGATCCTGGAGACCCGGGATCGGGTCCCATGTTGGGTTCCCAGCATGGCACCTGTGTCTCTGCCCGTGTCTCTCATGAATAAATAAACAAAATCTTAAAAAAAAAAAAAGTGACAGGGACAGTCCGATGTGTGGGGAAAGAAAAAGCCATCAAGTAGGTCAGTATTCATTAAAACAAATGTCAACCGGAAATCTATGCTATAAGATCTTGGTTTACTTTGCTGTAAAGACTTTATGTAAATGTATAAGAGGGAGAGATAGTAATATAAACTACTATTGTGGAACACAACTGAAGAATCTGCTCATTCCAGAAAAAGAAAACAACTGGAGGATGTTCTAAAATTATCCTCAGCTTCTTATCTCTAAACGAAATTGTAATCTGCAATTGTAAAGTATTCTGTTTTGCATGTTATCAGAAAGACTCTTTTTTAAAATATAGTCCAACTATAATTTTAGGTAATATATATTTTTTAAATATTTTTCATTTATTTATTTATGATAGTCACAGAGAGAGAGAGAGAGAGAGAGGCAGAGACATAGGCAGAGGGAGAAGCAGGCTCCATGCACCGGGAGCCCGACGTGGGATTTGATCCCAGGTCTCCAGGATCGCGCCCTGGGCCAAAGGCAGGTGCCAAACCGCTGCGCCACCCAGGGATCCCAATTTTAGGTAATATTTTTATGCTTTAATTCACTTCATCTTGTAGAAAAGTTTTTGTGCACTAAACATAAAGAAGGTTTTCATGACTTGATACTAACTTATCTTTTCGCTATGTAGCTCCTAGGTTGCTTGCAAAAATCATTCATCATTGTTAAATAAGTAAACCTCTGCTGCTTCTCACTCTGGGGCACACTATGAAGAGTTGCCTTTGAGAGAAGCAGCCAAATTTAGAGCATCTATTTTTGTCACTTTTTATTTGGGGTTCATATTTAAAACTATAGCAGCCATTCTCTATCCATGGTGACTTACTACCAATGGCATGTCTTTTCTGACTGGTAGTCAGTCACATTATTTCTCAGTGCACCTCAGTATCAGCAGTCTGGACGATGACTGCCTAACTCTTTGGAGTGACCCTATGTTACTTAAAGTGAATTTTAGGGGGATGCCTGGGTGGCTCATTCGGTTAAGTGTCTGCCTTTGGCTCAGGTCATGATCCCAGGATCCTGGGTTGGAGCCCCACATTGGGCTTCCTGCTCAGCAGGGGTTCTGTTTCTCCCTCTCCCTCTGCCCCCTCCCCCTCTAATAAATAAATAAAATCTTTAAAAAAAGGAATTTTATGTACACCATTTAACTAATAATATGCTATGATTGTCTCGAGTGTATCCTACATATTATATAAAATTCCATCTAGTCCTTTTCCTTTGATTTGATAACGAGAAAAATGAACCTTATTTATATAACTTCAACCTCTTCCAATCCATCTTCTCTCCACAGTGTCCACCTCCTATGCTTGCTTCTATTCCTCGGCTTCCCCTACCACGGGATCATTCTTTAAAGTTTACTTACATGAAGCTCTCAGATCATCCTTTTAACATAGTTTCCATCATCTTGTAAGTACTTACTTATTATTCATACTAACGTTGGGTTTTTAACTGTATTAAAACACAAACACTATGTTTTAATATAGTTTGTGTTCAAGTTAATACTTGTGCTCTCCCTCTGCATGTCTTCCCCATTTGACTGAAAGCTCCTTAAAGGAAAAGGTTATATCATATCTACCTTTCTTTCTCTATGTTTATCTTTCCAACCATGTCTGGCACAGCATTCCATATATATGCTCAATAAATGTTTCAGTTAAAATGAATAGAGTAAAAAAAATGAATAGAGTGTGTGTGTGTGTGTGTATATATATATATATATATACACACACACATATATTTAAAAGTCTAAAAAAAGAAAATTTGTGTTTCTTCAATTCACTAAAAGTCCAAATTCTTATTTATTATTTATTGGTTTAAAATGCTAAAGGACATTTCTGTATGTATGTATTTACTTATTTATAAAGATTTTTTATTTATTCATTTGAGACAGAGAGAGACAGTGACAGAGAGCACAAGCAGGGGAGGGGGAGAGGGAGAGGAAGAAGCAGACTCCCCACTGAGCTGGGAGCCTGATGTGGGGCTTGATCCCAGGACCTGGAGATTATGACCTGAGCCAAAGGCAGATGATTAACTATCTGAGTCACCAGGTGCTCCTGTTTTCATAATTTCTTTTTAAAGTAATCTCTGCACCCAACATGGGGCTCAAACTCACAACCCCAAGATTAAGAGGTGCATGTACTTTTGATTGAGCCAGCCAGGCACCCCCAAATTTACTTTATTAAAAGGAGTTGAGGGGTGCCTGGGTGGCTCAGTAGGTTAAGCATCTGCCTTTATATCAGGTCATGATCCCAGGGTTCTGAGATTGAGCCCCACGCTGGACTTCCTGCTCAGCTGGGAGCCTGCTTTTCCCTATCCTCCCTGTCCTTGTGTTCTCTTTCACTACTCTGTCACCATCTCTGTCTCTCTCAACTAAATAAATAAAATCTTTAAAAAAATAAAAGGATTTGAGAGGTTCACTGTCTACAATCATTAACCTCAAACTTGATTTTCCTCTTGCACATTTGTTGGCAGCCTGGAAGCTATTGAAGCTGCTGAAGAGGCATTTTGAACTAAAGCAATATTCTTATATTTTATCCAACTATAGAATGACTAACATTTCAATATTATTCATATCTACTTATGAGAAAGCCATGGACAACTTGCCTCTATTATTAAGGCACCATAAGGCATAATTGTATCTAAATGGTTCAGGATAAAACACACACCAAACTGTTTTGCTGAAATCAACTTATGTAGTTGAACAGTTATTGTGTACTATTAAACAGTTGGCACATTTCATATCTTTGGCATGTAAAAGCCAATTTGGGTTTAGACTTATGTTGTTTAAATGATGCCAATGTGTACTTCTCACCTTCTTAAATATATCAAAATTCCTCAGGATGCCAAACAAAATCTATCCTCTGGGAGTAAAATGTGCCAATAGCTTAATGGTACATGGAAGCATTACTAGAAAAACTTGAGAGGGGGGGAAAAGACCTTTTTCCCACTAACTGACTAAGGTCTCATAAATGAAAATGAATTATAGCTCTGGAAATTACCTGGTGAACTCTAGGCCAGATAGCCAAATTAGATAATTCAGTACAAATTTTAGAATGATGTCAACATAATTCCTTCAACTTTATAGCCTCTGGGCATAAAGCTGGCTTTCTTAAAGCCTCTCTTGGCAACTGTGTTTGCTATTTTAAAGCTTGGGGGCAAAGTCTAAGAATTTGGAAAGAAAAATCTTCTTCATTTTTATTTTCAGAATTTGGGTAATGGTAGTCATGATAAAGGAAATGGGAACTCTACAATAAATATTTAGATAAATATGTGCTGTATTTACATTAATCATGCAAATTGTGGATTTGTTTG
The DNA here is from genome assembly GCF_053574225.1 of Canis aureus. Lineage (NCBI taxonomy): Eukaryota > Metazoa > Chordata > Mammalia > Carnivora > Canidae > Canis > Canis aureus. The sequence goes on along the minus strand of NC_135631.1, from coordinate 20,407,785 downwards.
TGGTCTGGCAAGTATGTGCTTGTTTTGTATATAGAAAGAGTAGGAAGTTTAGCAGGTAATGAATATAACCTAAGATATTTGTAGATAAACACGTGGCATTTGAGTATCACTATGTATTGGTACTTTAAACTTCTTTTTAAAGGTCATACAATTTTAAAATAATGAAAAAATAAAATAAAATAAAATAATGATAACACAGCATGAACTTCAACAGGAGATTCTTCTGTAAAGTTAATCATTATTACTAAAATAGAAATTACTAGATTTCACTTAAAACAAAGTAGTTTGTCATTATTAACAATACTGGACACCAAAAAGAAAGACCGGAGACTGTATTATGAACATATTGTACCTGTCAAAAAATAGTTTCTATGCATCTACCATGAGAAAAATCACATTTGAAATCGCTCTAGGATAGAACAAATCACAAATAAAACAGTTAGCAAGTGCTAAAATACATCAGTGAAGAAAAATTCCTCTGATTCCATAATAAATGTCAATTTCAGATTTTTTAAAATAAACATATAAGCAAACAGTGAATGTTGCATTTCGATGTAGTATAGTTATATATAATTTTCAGAAATCATCAGGCTTAGAGAATTTTAATTGTCTTACTATACTTTAATTGGTCCTGTCTTATTTAATGTAAATCTGTCTCATCGTAACATTCCCTATTTGTCATGAGAATGTGTATAAGAACAAAATAACTAGACTTTTCCTTCTTTTTTTATTGTGGTAAAAAACATATAACACAAAATCGACTTTCTTGACAAATTTTTTAAGTGTATGGTATAACACTGTTAACCACAGGCACATAACCATTGTGCAGCTGACTCTAGAATTTTTTCAACTTGTATGACTGAAACTTCATGCTCATTGAATAGCAGCTCCTCATTTCCCTGCCTGGTAGCGCATGCCAACCACTATTTTACTACTTCAATGAGTCTGACTACTATACATACCTTATATAAGTGAAATCATGCAGTACCTGTCTTTCTGTAACTGGCTTTTTTATAAGTAGGTTCCATGCCCAGTGTGGAGCCCAACGTGGGAGCCCGAGCCCATGACCCCAAGATCAAGACCTGAGCTGAAATCAAGATTCGGACTCTCAATTGACTGAGCCACCCAGGCACCACTACTTTTATTAGACATTTTATTCCCCAAATAATTATCTATTACTTCATATTACTTTCCCAACATGTCTGTGAGAACCTCAGAGCCTGAGGAAATGGACTCATATGTGTTTTTATGGCTAACTTAGTACATAGATACTAACTGTGGAAACAATCTGTTTAGAGATGGTGGAGCTTTTGTACTGTTAGTATGGCATGGTACAGCCATTGCAATTGACAGTAGACATAATATCTTATAAGAATTCAAAATATCCCTCATCTCTAATTTTTGTAGCCTTTGCAAATAAATAAGCAAATTCTAAAATTAGCTGTAATTATAACATTCTGTTTTACTGGTAAAAAAATTCTTTTGGATTTGATTTTCCTTTTGAATTATGGTAGAGAATGAGAGCCAAGAATAACTTGAGATTCTTCCCTCTATCTGATAAGATATTCTGTGGCTTTAATATAAATGAATAATTCTATAACTTCTTTCTATTTGTTAGGAAACAATTCAAATAGAAAACCCAACACACCTCCCTAAGATTCCTGGTATTATTTATCATGAGGTAAGGAGATCATATTGTACTCTTTCAATCTAACTCTAATTTCGGTTTCCAAACAACCTATATCTCTTTCGAGGTTAAAAGCACCAAAGTACACACAAACACTAAGGAAAATCTTAAAATTTCCTGAAATGCATTAGCCACCCTATTTATATACCAAATACCTTGTTTGTTTATGATGGTCTACATCATTAATCTAGATAAATAAATGTAGAAGTGAAGGGAGCTAGGTTTGCTGTGTTGTCCATTGCCCAGCAACCAAAGGTTACGACTGTTTTTGCAGCAGGGCACTGTGGGGGAAGACGTGGGGCTCCTGCAGCATATGCCACTTGCCACCTCACTGACTCAGACAGGAAACACCTAAGAACTCACATTTACTCTTGGTCAACAGGGCAAGTTTGGGGTATTTACTTTTTAAAAAATGTACTTGCCTAAAATGTTTTTGTTTGTTATAATTAGGTGATGGATACAACAGAAGCTCCGTATATTTGAAATCCTAAATTGTTTTTGGTCAAAAAAGTGTACATATAGTTACAGTGTACAGTTAGTTATATGCTTTAATTCTTTAAAATCAGCTTTTTGAACTTTGAAAAAAAACCCTGTTTTTTAATTTAAAAATATATTTTTAACAGTAATACATGCTTATAATAAATGAATATCCTATAAAACACAGTATAAAATATGTATAAAGCAAAAACTAAAATTACCTCTACCTACTCCTAATTCCCGAGTTGCATTCTTTGAAGTAACTATCCTTCCTTTTAATAGATTATATATTCTTCTTTAGTATTAAAATTATTTTTCAGGGCAGCCCAGATGGCTCAGCACTTCAGCACTGCCTTCGGCCAAGGGTGTGATCCTGGGGACCGGGATCAAGTCCCACACTGGGCTCCCTGCTTGGAGCCTGCTTCTCCCTCTGCTTGTGTCTCTGCCTCTCTCTCTCTGTGTTTCTCATGAATAAATAAATAAAATCTTAAAAAAATAATATAATAAAATCATTTTTCAGAATGAACAGATATGTAGTTATATATTCACAGCAAAGTATCTGCAATGGATTTTGTAAACGACACATCAAAACATTTAATGAGAAAGATGATAAAATCAAAAATTTCCTCTTTATTAACCTGGCATTTGAACGTTACTAAAGATATAAAGCAACTGACTTTTAAAACTTATTTTGCCATTTTTCTATTATTGGAAGTGAAGTTTATTTCTTTTACAAGCTTTTGTCCAACAGGCTTTAAAAAATGGTATCGTAGCAATAATCATGCTTGATTTAAAGGAATGGGCACTATTAGGCACTCAGCTGGCTCAGTTGGTAGAGGGTGGGATTCTTGATCTCAGGGTCATGAACTCAAGCCCTGTGTTGGGCGTAGAGCTTAAAAAAAATCAAGTAATGGACACTATCATTTTTGAGATAGATGAGCTTATTTGAATGAAGAAAATATACTGGTGGTATGTGAACTGGAGACTATTCAACAGATGTGTGCTTGGAGGAATTACTCTGCACGCTCAGTGCTATGTGGTGTTTCTGCTAAAAGACATTTAAGGTGTGCTCTGCCTGGCATTAACTTGCCCAATGAGTGTGATAAGTCACTACCTGAGTCTCAGCTTTATTGTTCGATTGGGCATAATTCCTGCCCTGAGAGTCAGAGTTTATTAGCCTTTGATATTCTTTAAGACACTATGAAAGTAAAGGCAAGATAGACATGCTCACTACATTCAATGATAGTAGTAATTTTGTTGAAGGGAGGGACCTCTGTCCAAGAGTAAGTGTGAACAGAAAGCTTTCGTGGCTAGGCCTCCTTAGAAGTTTGGAATAATTTACAAAGGAAAAGTCCTCTTGACATTCAACAAAAGTGGTTATTTTATCTTTTACTCTTTAAGGAGGAGTGCTTTGTTAGAAACCTGATTCTCTCAAGTCCTGGTTCTATCATAAATTAGCTACCCCAAGCCAATAAATTGCCATCTTTAAGTCTCAAATTTCTTTGTGTATGAAGTGTAATTATTATCTGCCTTACTTTCAGAATCTAACAAATTTTTAGTTAGCACTTACTATGCGTAACAATGCAATGCATGAGAATACTTTTGTCTTGTTATCCTCTGAACAAAACCTTTGTTTTACATGTGCTCATTGTAAAGGAGAAAAGTACTCTGAAAATAGAGCTCTTTTTCTTCTGAGCCAGAGCTGAGGACACAGATACTGATTTGTTTACGTTTCTTAAGTCCATAAAAGTCAATCCCCAAAATTATAAAATTGGAGCAATTTGTTCTTGGTCTATGCTACAAAAGAATATTTCATTTTGAATATGAGATAACTCAAGCCTCAAAAGATAGAGCTCAAGCTTAGAGACTTCAAGTATTTTCTACTCAGAAATTGAGTTTATCATAAATTACATTTTTTTGTTTACTAAATAAAATTATCACGTTAATGTGCAAATCAACATAATAACATGGTGCAGTGGTTCTCAAAGTGTTTTTCTGAATACTAACTCTATGATAGGAGTTATAAAAAAGGGGGTTCTATAATCAAATAATTTTGGAAAATGCTACATTAAACTAAATTATATGTGGTTTTTTTTCCCCCCTCCCTTTAGGATTGCTATGTTACTTTAACTATGAATTCCTTAATACTATGCTGAGTTTCCTCAGTTCATTTGACCAGAGATTGCTTTGCTGACTTGGACATCTGATGGGAACAGTGTCACGCAGCATGCATTTTGGACATGCTGGCTTCTCCTAGCCTACAAGATTAGTCATCAAAAATCACAAATGATTCTGATATTGCTTATATTTTCCATTTCTTTTTTTAAAAATATTTTCCTTTTCTATGTGCGCCCCTGCACTGTACCCCTCCCCCGCATTTCTTCCTTTTTAAATTGTTATAGTTTTAATACTACCTTTCTGGTCTCCTTTCTTCCAGTCCATTCTGCATGTCATCTAACAGTCAACTTCTCCAAATTTGCTACTTTCAACAGGCCACTTTCTTTGCTGACAAGCTCTTCCACTGTACCCAGATTCAGATTCCTTAATCCTGTCTTCAATAAAACCCGCTGATCTGATGTGCCCAGCCTGCTTTTCTGATCTGACACTCTGTTTCTCTGCTACCAAAAAGTTCACTCACTTCCTCCACTTTTGCTTTCCAGTTTTCCATAGCTCAACCTCTATTCATGCGTTCCTGGGGCTGAAGTACCTTTTTCAATTCTGTCCATTTTGTCAAAGTCTTTTTATATCTTACTACCCTCCTTTGCTAAGCCTTCTCTTAGAATCTCAGCCTTTTTTTGAAAGGGCAAAGCAATGAACATTTATCTAGTTTTTACTGCATGCCAAAGATTTCTCAAGGACTTTGCTTTGCATTAAAAATTGCTCCTTCTGTCAGCATAACTGTAACAGCATGGTGAGTAGTACTTTTGCCGCTGCTTGGCAGGATGGACCCCTTGTTGACTAAGTGAGGCCTAAAGGAGTCCTTAGCAATTGAGCCCAGACACTTCCCAAGACTAATGGTAGCAAAATATACCACAACTATCATCCCAACTTCCATATAAAAGGTTTGAAGAAAAGAGGCTGAGAGTTATGGGGCCACTGGTCTTTGTGGGAAATACAGTGCTTACAGTGAGAGAAGATTTTACTCTGTGAAGCTAGTTCAACGGTGCTGTAGAGCTCCAAGAGACTAACTCAAAGAGTGGCTATAAGATGCAAAGATTGGCATTTTATTCCCCACTGGACAACTGTTTAGGCAGAGAATGTGCTAATTTGTCCCTGTGCCACGGGACGCCTGGGTGGCTCAGTGGTTGAGTGCCTGCCTTTGGCTCAGGGCGTGATCCCAGAGACCCAGGATCGAGTCTCATGTCAGGCTTTCTGCATGGAGCTTGCTTCTCCCTCTGCCTGTCTTTCTCTTTCTCTCTCTCTGTCTCTCATGAATAAATAAATATTTAATAAAAAAAAATTGTCCCTGTGCCTACTTGAGCAAGATGGTGAAAGCTAGAGACACTGACAAGGCAGAGACAGGGGCACTGGGGGAGCAGCCTGCATTTCCATGGATTGGCCTGGTGAGGATGTAGGAAAGTTCTATGAGACATGTGGCACGTACACAGTTTACTAGTAGGGCTCTACCCAAGATGATGACTTGCTTGGCAAGGGAAATCTGTCAGTTGGAGGCTGATGAGGGGAACCACCATGGGCAGGAAAGGAGGTGGCATAAATGCTATAATCTGACAGAAAAAAAAAAATAGTATGGACATCCTTATAGGGCCCTCTGAAATACTCATATCTAGCCCTTGAGAGGACCAGCCCTTGGATGCCTGCCTCAGAGGTAGTCAGGAAAGAAGTCATAATCAACAGAGGACTGTAAGAATGGCCAGCTGTGTAAAGAAACACATACTCTTGTTACCACTCCATTCTCTTTAGACCTACACATTGGAGGACCTGGGGCTTACAGATAGGAATGAAAGCCAGAATCTTCAAAACCAGACTCTGCTCTCCAATCCCTGCAACCCCTCAAACAGTGAAGACCCCAGTTCAAGCCTGCATTGAGTAGAGAGCAGATGACATTTTAAACTGCATTGAGATTAACGTTTTAAACAATACTGAATTTTAATACACAAGCAACCCTAAAGTTGTTAAATATGACAAAGATATACTTAATGAAAAGATGTGATCAGGGGCAGCCCGGGTGGCTCAGCGGTTTAGCACCGTCTTCAGCCCAGGGGTGATCCTGGAGACCTGGGATCGAATCCCACATTGGGCTCCCTGCATGGAGCCTGCTTCTCCCTCTGCCTGTGTCTCTGCCTCTCTCTCTTTTTCTGTGTCTCTCATGAATAAATAAAATAAAATCTTAAAAAGAAAACATTAAAAAAAAAGAAAAGATGTGATCGTTGACAGCCATCATGAGAACAAGTAAAATTGTTTAATGTGTTTACCTCCTGAGTTGAGATTCTTCAATAAACTGGATTAAATAAATAGACTGGCTTTGACTCTTACTCCATATATATGGAACACTATATTCCAGAGTAAAAGAAAGTGGAGGAAATAACCATCATAGCCTCTGGCCTTGTTACTTGCAAATTTCATGAATAAAGTTAATGAGGGTTATTAGAATCTATCTTCTTGGCAATTTTAAAGCACAGGCATCAAGAAATTACACTGCATATCATCTTTGAATTCCCCTATTTTGGGGAGATGGGTTAGACAAGTTGACCCAGCAATTCCTCCATTATAATTAGTCAAGATTTTATAATAGCCATTTTAATTAAAATAGTTACTATAATAGCAATTACAATTACACTGAAATGGTTGCAGTCAACATTAGTTTTACACAAAGAAACATGAAATCATCTTTAATAAGGGAGACAAACAGAAAATAAATTCTGCATTACAGTAGATATTGGTTGATATTCTCTTTTTTTCTGCCTCACACTTTCTTCCTAGCACCAGCTTTCTCAAGAAGAGGTCTAAGCATATACCAAGAATACAAAAGAGGTGTCTGGTAACTTCCTTTCCACTTCCTTGTCCAGGACAAAGAGGTCTGAGGCCCAGCTCTGTCATTAATCAGCTGCATAACCTTGGACAGGGTAATATGCAATGAAGACTAGAGGCGACATCTACAGAAAGTTGCAATTCTAGGAGTATACACAAATCCCCTCTGCTTTCTATTTAATCTCTCCAGTCCTCTGACATTACTTCATAGAGAAGTCTATTTATTTGCCAGTTCTTTTTGATGCTCTAACTAGATCAAGGCAATCACCTATTAAAAGTGAGGAGCCAAGGTATCTACAATCAGTCAGGATCTTATCATCTAGAAATCTGCTTTAAGACAGAGCCTCCAAACACTGCACAGTGATTATAATTATGAACTGCTTTTTCAGTAAATGTCTCAGTTATTCATAGGTCTTTCAGTTTTCTAATAAAGATCTTTGGGAGCCAGACTGCCTAGGTTTGAATTCTCACTGTGCCTGCTACTAGAATGACCTTGGCTACCAGTAAATGTAGATAACAATGGTACATACTTCATAAGATCTTTTGAGGATTAATGGATTAATATGTGTAAACAGTTTAGACCAGTGCCTGGCATATCAGATATTAGGCATTATCTTACCATTTATGAGTAGATTGGGTTTAGCCTACAGGCAGTTTCATGGGTGTCACATAGAAGGGTCCAGTGCTTGGCATTTAATGTGCTGTGACTGCTGTCTTGAAATTCTTAATAATGTTATCTCTAGATTTTTGTTCTATAAATGGAGTCTGTTCTATAAATGGACAGTGGAACATGTATGGAGGGGAAGGGGCTTGGCTACTGTAGAGTTCTCTCCTCCTGGCTTCCCAGGACAGGTTCTCCATTGCCTGCTCTGCCGTCTCCTGGTGCTTTAGCCCCCACAAGTCTCATACTCCCCTCCCCCCTTTCCTAATGCATGTTGTGGTTCTCTGCTCCTGTCCAGGACCTGGGTATGGGTGTGAAGGGTCAGAGTTGGCATACACTCCACAACATCTTGAAGTGGAGCATGGAGGCAGCTGTCTTGCCTAGGGTTGGCAGTATCACAGAGCATTTGGTGGGCAATGGGCAGGGGCAAACTTCTTGTCTACCTATGATCCAAGTACCTGCCATGTTCCAATGTGGAGGTTGCAAAACCCACTCAATGTGGGTTGGGGCAATAAGGCTGTAGGAAAGGGAGATGCCTGGCTCAACTTCCCCACCTCTGGCCAAGGCACAGCATATCAGTTTGGTGGCTGGCAGGAGGTGAAACATGACATCTGATGGGCTGCTTGTGCCCCCCCTTCCTCCTTCAAGTCATAGGGAGAAACCCTGTGGCATGTGAGTCTGTGCTCAAAGAGTATCCAAGTGCCCAAAGGAGCATGACCTAATAAAAACACCACTACAGGTTGAGACAGAGACCATGGAAGAAAAGAAAAACTTCATATGTTAGTATTTTTGGTGTCACTTTCCCAATTTTTTGAACAAAGGGCTCTATATTTTCATTTGCACTGGGTCCTACAAATTATGTTGCCTGGCTTGCCTACAAGGCTTATTTTCTTCCACAGAAAGTTTTTATTTATTTATTTTAAGGATTTTATTTATTTACTTATTTATTTGAGAGAGAGAGGAAGAGAGAGCAGGGGGAGTGGCAGAGAGAGAATCTGAAGCAGACTCCAAACTAAGTGTGGAGTCCAACTTGGGGCTCAATCTCATGACCCTGAGATCATGACCTGAGTTGAAATCAAGAGTTGGACACTTACCCAATTGAGCCACTCTGGCGTCTGCCACAGAAAGCTTTTAAAACAGGTACTTTTACTAGGCATTATTACTGAGAAGTCACAGATAATGTGACTAAACTATGGGAATATAAACAAAGATAATCATAAAAATCATATATAAATGTTAAAGTGAATGGCTCTAATTTAAAAAGTTCATACTAGCTCAGTATTTTCAAGATTACCATTTTTCCCAATCTCTGCAGTAGAAATCAAGTACTGTCTCCTTCCTGAATTTTCAAATCTTAATGATTAGCTTTCTAGACAAAAGAATAAACACTGAAAACAAACAAAAACAAATAGTATTTTTTTTAAAAGCTTTTTGTGGGAGGTCTTCTTCCAATGGTCATCTTGGATAAGTGTGCTCTTTAACTGAGGAACATTTCAGATACTTAAATATTTGAAATACTGTGTTTATATCATGCTAATGATATATTACAGTTAAATTATGATTTTCATCCCAAATTTGAATCAATAATACATTGCAGAACAACAGTCTGCTGTGAAAGCTGCTGACAATGGGTTGGTGTAGTAAGCTGAGATAGGAATGTAACAGAACTGAGGAAGGCAATGGAGAGTGTCATGGTTCATCAGTCAGGGAGTAAGTAGTAAAGATGAACTCAGCCTTAGAACAGCTAACAAGTGATTGCCAATTATTTAAATCATGAAGATGGAAAGATCAAGCCTGATAAAAGCAATAAAAATAAAACCAACAGTACCATTCATCCAACAAATTGTAGTCTAGTCAACATTTTGGTGTTTTCATTTCAATATTTTTCTCAATCGAATCATTTCATCTGAGAAATGATTTGCTCATTTATATTTTCTGATTGATTAATGTCCCCAGGGTGCTGCCAAATTAGAATTTGCTACCCCCAAAATTCCCCACAACAAGACTTGCCACTGGTTCAAAAGTATGCTGAATGAAAGAAAGCAAATCCAGATTCCAGCTGAGCAGTCGGGAAGCATCATCATGGGTTGAATGGAAAATCAGGAGTTGAATGCAGTTTTAGAAAACAGATTTTTTAAAAAAGTGCCAAAATAGTTAAAAATTCTAGCAAACCAAAAGTAGCGTTGTGGTACAGTACTAATTATATGCATGCCTATAACCTATGTTACAGGCCATAATCTTATAATTTTCTGTTTCTTTTAATGGCAACAGGTTAATAGCCACAAGGAAAATCTTGCACACCAAGATCAAAAGGAAACTACTGGCATAAGGCACCTTGGCATCAGACTAGATTTACACATGCTGACATGTCAAACCCTTGAAACAGAAACTTCAGAACTTCCTCATGAATGCTGAAGGGAAGTCATTGACTTCATACTAGCTCAAAAGTACATCTTTCCAGGGATAGCATTCAACCACGCAAACAACAAGACTGGGCAAACAAAGCCTGAATATATGTACTTGGAAGTGAAAGTCTTAAGCAGAACAAAATACGAGTCAGCTTCCAAAGCTGCCAAGTTTCAGATACAAATCCAAAACTAAATTTAAAATAGGGAGTAATAAGCATATTGAATAGCAATTTTGACTAATGGGGCAGCTTAAGCATTAGCAATAGCCCCCATTCCTGTACCAGATCATAAACTCCCCTGGCCTGGCTTCTCAGGTTGGGCAAGAGAGCCAGGGGAACATGATTTCATTCCATCTGGTCCTTGGCACTTATCTTCTTTTTGCTTTATCTTGCAGTGAGAATCTGCTCATGCCTTGGTGTCCTCTCCAACTTTTCTTCCTAGTTATGTTACTTAATGTTTCTTAAGTTTAAGGGTTCTACCTAGGATGTCATAGTACCAGTCATTGATGGACACGTAAGAAGGGCATTTTAAATGTTTAGCTGTTCTGTTGCATGACCTCAATGGATCAGTTAGTACCATTCTCAGGTAAGGTATTAAATGTTTTGGTGAGTACAAATTTTACCACAGGACTTACACAATTCTAAAGTTTTATTATTCCCTACCAGCTACTCCTTCACTTAGCAACTGAAAGACACTTTCATTCCTTTTATCTTCTTTTTTGGCCTGACCAGAGCTCAAGAGTGCTGGAGTGTATGCCTGCGTCAGCGGGTTACCACTTCAGTACAATTCAAGCAAACCAATTTGAAAAAGTGCCAAATTATTTTGGGATTGGGCAGACAATAGTGACCCTTCATGATTCCATGAATAATGTAAACAGGGAACATATTGCTGAGGTCAAAGAAAAGGAAAAATATTAAAAGTAATTGCCTAGAGAGAAAAGAGAGGTATAAGATTTTAGCAGGGTAAACAGCATTTGAGATGGAGATCATACTCTGTTTACATATTAAGTATAAAGTTTTAGTTTTTTGAGTGGCAAAATTTTGTTAATTATAATGACTTGTATTGAATGTTTCTCATTTGATAGTCACAGAACTGTGGTGGGGTTTTGTGTCTAACTCTTCCCTTTTACTTTTTCTCTTACCAAGTAATTGTCCAATTACTTGAATAAAAATAGGTGATATAGTAGTTAACATCAAAACTATGTCAGAATGTTGAATGAATATTTGAAAAGAACAAAAAAAAAAATTTAGGCCATTCTAGTGATTGCGTAGTGTTGCCTCTTGATTTTTCCCAATATTTTCTTGTGAAAAATTTCAAACATATAGAAAAATTGAAAGAAATTTTTAGGATAACATTTATATAACCACCATCTAATCTGTACAGTTAACTTTTTTCTATACTTGATCTATCATCTCTCAAACAATCTATTCAGCCACCCAACTATGTTATTTTTGGTGAATTTCTAAGTAGCTTGCAGACATCAGTACACTTTATTTCTAACTACTTTGGCATGTATATCATTAGCTAAAATTTATGATTCTTTAAAAAAACAGGTTTATTGTAGTGTAAGTCACATACTATACAATTTACCCTTGTGGTTCCTTTACACATCAAAACTTTTAGTGGAGAAAATATGGAACCTTTTTTCTCTGTCATTAGTATCTATGTATTATATTTGTCAGATAATATTTGTGGCTTTCAGGTCTTCTGCTGAGAAACACACACAGCTACAAGTTTTGGAAAAATCAAATTTTCACATTTGGAAAAGTCTCTCCCCCAAACTAATGAAATGAGAAATTTCATTACTAGAATGATAGATAAAATAATTATACACCTCAACCTCAAATCTGAGTAATTTACATAAATGATATTTCATTTATAATCATTCTACAAAAACTGTGACACTGGTGATCACAGGTTCAAATACTACCATAGTTTATCACCTATTTCCAAAGATAACTGCGCAGGATCACCCATTCCACATGCTGTTGTACAAAGTGATCTTATAAAGTGTGACCAAGTGGCAGGTTTAAATCTTCTCTCCTTTAATCTGGGTGACTGTTTCAATCAATAAAGTATGCCAGATGTGATGCTTTATAATAGATATAAGGGAAGGCAGCTTACTTGTTTTCTAGAATACTCACTTTTGGAAGCTGAGCTGCTATCTAAGGAGTTCAACTGCCATGTAAGACGAGGCCTCCAGGCTGTGAGGAAGCTCAGGCCATGTGCTCCCAAGGGCTACATACAATTGAGGACAGCCTCAATTGAGGTCTCAGTTGATGGCCAGCATGTACCACTAGACATGCGAGTGAAGATGCTCCTAGTTGATTCCTACCTTCAGTCATCAAATATTTCCAGCTGAGGACCTAGCTATCATGGAACAGTACACCCGTGGAGCATAGTTGCTGTGTCCTGCTCAAATTCCTGATCCACAGAAGCTATGGATGTAGTAAAATGAATGTTTATTCATTATGTTTTGTGGTCGTTTCTTACAAAGCAATAATTACCAGAATAGTCATTCTCTATTTCCCATCTTACAAGATGAACCAAAAAAGCACCTCTGTTTTTAGAAGAGATATATAATTCTTGTTTGGCAGATTTGTTTCCATATAGAAAGTACATTAAAAGGATCATATGTCAGGATCAAATGCAATTTATTACAAGGATGCAATGATGGTTCAACATCTGCAAATCAATGTGATATACCACACTAACAAAATGAAGGATAAAAATCATATCATTTCAGTAAGTACAGAAAAGGCATCTGACAAAATTCAACACCCATAAAAACTCTCAACAAACTCGGTTTAGGAAATGTACTTCAACATAATAAAGGCCACATATGACAAGCCTACAGCTAACATGATACTCAACAGTGAAAAGCTGAAAGTATTTCCTCTAGAATCAGGAAAAAGACTAGGATCTCTATTTTTGCCACTTTTATTCAATATAGTATTGGACGTCATAGCTAAAGCAATTAGGCAAGAAAAAGAAATAAAAGGCATCTAAATCAGAAAGGAAGAAGTGAAACTGCCTTTACTTTAGCAGAAGAGATGGTATTATATATAGAAAACCCTAAAGACTCCACAAGAAGCTGTTGGAACTAATAAACAAATATAGCCAAGTTGCAGGATGCAAATTCAATATACAAGAAAACTGCATTTCTATATACTAACAATAAGCTATCAGAAAGAGCAACTAGAAAAACAAACCCATTTACAATTGATTGCACCAAAAAGAATAAATACCTAGGAATAAATTTAACCAAGGAGGTAAAAGGTCTGTATACTGAAAAGATATTGATGAAAAAAATTGAAGAACACAAATAAATGGAAAGAAATTCTATGCTCATATATTGGAAAAGTTATTATTGTTAAAATGTTCATACTACCCAAAGCAATCTATAGTGTCAATGCAATCTCAATCAAAATTCCAATGGCATTTTCACAGAAATAGAACACATAATCCTAAAATTTGTATGCAACCATAAAAGAACCAGGATAGCCAAAACAATCTTGAGAAAGGAGAACAAAGCTGGAGGCATCACACTTCTTGACTTCAAACTGTAAACTGTGGCAATAACATACAATGGGCATATAGATCAATGGAACAAAGAGACGAGAAATAAACCCACACATACGTAGTCAATTAATTTTTGACAAAGAAGCCAAAAATATACAATAGGGACAGGATAGTCTCTTCAATAAATGGTGCTGGAAAAACCAGATAGCTTCATGCAAATAATGAAACTGGACTCTTATCTAATACCATAAACATAAATCAACTCAAAATGGATTAAAGACTTGAAACCATAAAACTCCTAGAAGGAAACACAGGGGGTAAACAGGAGGTAAGCTCCTTGATGTGAGTCTCAGCAATGATTTTTTTGGTATTTGACACTAAAAGTAAAAGCAACAAAAGCAAAAATAAATAAGTGGGACTACATTAAACTAACAAACTTCTGCACAGCAAAGGAAACTATGAACACAATGAAAAGGTAACCAATGGAATGGGAGGAAATATTTGTAAATCATATATCTGATAAAGGTTAACTTCCAAAATACATAAAGAACTCACTTATACATAAAGAAAAAGATGATTCATGTGTCTTAAAACAAACAAAAACTACCATATAATTCAGGGATTTCATTTCTGGGTTAGGAAATGAAATCACTATCTTGAAGAGATATCAGTGCCCTCATGTAAGATTGCAGCATTATTTACAATAGCCAAGACATGGAAACAACCTAAGTGTTCACTGAAAGATGAATGGACAAAGAAAATGTGGTACACACACACATATACATACATACTATATAGTAGTATTCAGCCATAAATAAAAGAAGGAAATCCTGCCATTTGTGGTAATGTGAATGGCTGTTGTAGGCATTGTGCTAATGTAATGAGTCACAAAGAGAAAGGCAAATATTGTTTGATTTGACTTATATGTGGAATCTAAAAAAAACTGAACTCATAGAAACAGAACAGATTGCCAGAGGGGGGTGGTGGTGATGGAAATGGGTAAAGGTAGTCAAAGGTAGAAGATAAATAAATACTGGGATACAATGTATAGCATGGTCACTACGGCTAATAATACTGTACTGTATATTTGAAAGTTGCTAAGAAATTAAATCCTAAATATTCTCATCACAAGAAAAAATAATTTTGTAACTGTGAGGTAACGAATGTTAATGAAGCATTGTGGTAATCATTTCCCAATACATACATGTATCAAATCCTGTTGCACACCTTCAACTAATATAATACTATATGTCAACTGTATCTTAATAAAACCAGATATAAGAGAGATATGTAATTTTTATTTAGCAGTCCTATCTGCATGTATGTAGGAAATACCTTGTAAGATATCACTTCTGGTGTTTAATATTAAGTTCTATATTTAGGTAGGTAAACATTTTTATAAAATGCTGTTCTGGGATCCCTGGGTGGCTCAGCAGTTTAGTGCCTGCCTTTGGCACAGGGCATGATCCTGGAGTCCCGGGATCGAGTCCCACATCAGGCTACCTGCATGGAGCCTGCTTCTCCCTCTGCCTGTGTCTCTGCCTCTCTCTCTCTGTGTCTCTCATGAATAAACAAATAAAATATTAAAAAAAATAAAATGCTGTTCTAAGAATTGCATGGTATTTGTCAATCAGTTACAGCCACTGGCTGGATAGTAAGGCTAATTGCCTGTATTAGGGAATAAATATAGCATAAACTAACATGTTCAAAAAAGGGATTTTAGTTGACTGCAATCTCATCAACTATGGATGTGGTTACCAAAAAAGCTGATATATTCCCAGGTCCATAAATAGAAGCACTATTCTAGTGCCATGGACTCATCTGGCAATATGGCAGAGTCTATTAACTCCTTCTCAGAATAATGCTTTTAAATGCATAAAATGAATTATACTAGATTACATAGGAAATAAATTGCATTGAAATGTTATCAAATAATAAGCTCATTTTTGATATAGTAATACCTGTGCTTTTTAAATTAACTATTAAATAGTAAGAACAGTAGTAGGCCTAATATATATACCAAAGGAGATAAATATAAATGGTATTTTGAGATACCTGTATAGTTATAATCTTACATGAAAAATAATCAGTGCTAATGCTAATTGTGGTTTATTGCCTGTACTCATAATTAAGAAAATACTAAATTTCAGTAGGAGGTTAGGAAGATAAAGATGTAAATTCTCTTCCACCCAAGTTCCTGGAACATCTAAATTCTAACCATGAATTCCTTGTTCTTAAATTCCTTCAATATAAAACACATTTACTTATGATTCTATGGGCTTTTGGCATTTGTGGCCTCATTCACTCTTTTTCTTCTTTGCTATTACTTATTAAACAGGTTGGGGAGAAAGCTTAAAGGATGTATGATACTCCAGGCTGGGGGCAGTTTTTCACGTTCAGAATTGTCTATCATTTTCTCACCAGTCAATAAAATCCCACCCGTTATTCCAGGTCTAGTTTAAATCCTACTTTCTCTAGTAAGGTGATATGATCCATAATGACTTCCTTCTCTGATTCCTACTGTACTTAGAGAAGCCAGTTCACCCTCATTTTAGAACTTAATCAGTCTCTATTTCTTCCACATTGATTTTTGTCTCCTCACCTAGCCAGGGAGGTTTACAGAAATTAAGAGTGTTTGCTATTTTATATTACCTAAAGCATACTGCTAGGAACATTGTAGGTATATGTTGTATCTTACCAGTGATGCTGTCCAGCTGTGCAAATCACTTACGGCTTTGGGAAATTGAGACTACATGTATTCTTTACTATTGCTGTCACCCACAATGGGTCACTGAGGGTGGGCTATACAAGGTGAATCCTTGATACTAATAATAACACCTATGTGGCACTTATTATGTTCCAGATACTCATCTAAGCATTTTGCATATTCAGTTAATCCTCTCATTTAGCCCCATGATGTAGATAGTATATCGATCCCTATTATACAAATGAGGAACCTGAGGAACAGGCAATTAGTAAAGAGATGGAATTTGAAACCAGGCATTCTTTTCCAGAGCTGGAGCATTTAATCACTACACTGCACTGCTACTCATGACATTCATAAACACAAGAATCCTTGTATATACCTGCAAGTTTAACATGAAATCACTCATCTTATAATTAGTCTTTCTTCCACTGAACTCCTATATTCCTTGACTGGGTAATCATTAACTCAGCCCTTGTTCTGTTAGTTTTATTACAATAATTGCAGCTACTATTTACTGAGTACTTGGAAAGCTAGGCTCACATATAGCAAAAGATTAAGTAGTAGAAGAACAAGGATTCAGGGCACCTGGGTGGCTCAGTCAGTTAAGTGTCTGCCTTTGGCTCAGGTCATGATCCCTGAGATCCAGTGCCACAATGGGATCCAGTCCTGCATTGGGCTCCCTGCTTAGTGGGGAGTAGGCTTCTCCCTCTCCCTCTGCCCCTACCCCCTGCTCTTTCTCTCAAGTAAGTAAATAAAAAAATTTTTTTTTTTTAATAAAAATCTTTTAAAAAAACCCCCAGAAGAACAAGGATTCTAAATCAAGGCTATCTTCATCTTTGCTTAAAGCATGATGTTATACTACTTCTCACTGGATTATAAATTCCTTAAAGGTAGGGATTATGTCTCATACTTGCTTGTTGATTCCATAATACTTTGAATGCCTTGGTCCTCTGAAAAAACATTTCCTGATTGACTGATACAATTCACTTTTCACAGAATTTAGCATGGATAGTATGAAAACTTTGAGATCTCCCATTAACTGTCTTTTGGGAATACCTAAGGTAATCCATCTTCAGCTTGCTTACCATTAAAAGGAGGAAAAATACACTTAATTATAGGTGCTTAAAGATTATAAGCAGGAATATCTGTAGAATACAGTGCCTGCCACATAGTAAGTACCCCAAAAAAAGGGGCTAGTTTCTTACTTTCTTCTTTGAAATAATTTTTTGGTCATGTTTATAATGATTTATTTTAGCATACAATTTTGTAAAAATGCTAATCTTTGGTGGTGTCCTTGTTGAAGTTTGTAGTACTTAGCCTAATTTCTCTTTTTTTCTTTTCCTCAAAATCAGCTAAAATGATAAATATTAGTTTATTGTACATCAAAGGAAGAATTCCTTTCTGAGCCAATGAAGTAGGTCTGGTACTATGGTCTATCCAAGTGATTACTGTGAGCAAATATGAAAGAAATCCATGAAAGGCAGAATGGCCCCTCAAAGATGCCCACATCATAATTCCTGGAACCTGCCATGTGTTACTTTTCATAGCAAAGGGGAATGAAGGTTACAGATGAAATTAAGGTTACTCATCAGTTGGCCCTAAAATAGGGAGATGCTCCAGGTTTATTCCAGGGGCCCAATGTAATCACAAAGCTCCTTAAAAGTGGCAGAGAGATGGCAGTGTAAGAAGGACTCATTCAGCCTAACATTATTAGCTTTGAGGATAGAGGAATGGGGTCATGAGCCAAGGAATGCAGGCAACCTCTAGGATCTGGAGAAGCAAGGAAATGGATTCTCCCCTAGAGTCTCTAGAAGGAACTCAATTCTGCTGACTCCTTCATTTTAGCCCTGTAAGACTCACTCTGGATTTCTGTGCTTTAGAACTGTAAGACAGTAAATTTGCATTGTTTAAGCTGCTAAATTTGTGGTAATTTGTTACAGTAGCAATGGGAACTAATACTGTATGTAAATAATACCACAATTTAGGAAATGTGCAAAAACAAATATGTCATTTAAAATTTTTTTTTTTTTTATTTTTCAAGTAACCTCTACTCATGACTGCAAAACCAAGAGTTGCATGCTCTGCAGACTGAGCCAACCAGGTGTCCCTATATATTGTGGTTTTAAACAACTTCCAAGGGACTATATGAATAATAAGAGACATTTTTCTTGATTATACTGGGCACAGAAGTCAAGTAAAATGCAACATAGTAAAATTTATCATTACAGATTTGTTAATAACATCTATTTTAATTAGCTGGATTAGAGATGAAAATTTTTTCTCTTTGTAATCCATTCTTTAGTAAATAGAAATGTCTTTCTACTTGTGAACATGATAAGAGAGAAATAAGGAAAGGATCTTAATTATAAGAGAGAGATTTTTATTTGGGCAAAGAGAAGGTATTTTTGATACTGTCACTCCAAAGCCTAAACATCTTTGGCTAATTTGAACTAAAATGTATTCCCTTATGTTACCAAACTTAACTACTTTTACAAATATGAAATTTCTGCTTAAATCATGTCAGTCTCTTCTACACTATCAAAGGCTTTGCTCATTCTTTTTTAAAAAAAAATGTGTTCTTTTCTTTTTTTTTTTTTTTAAAGATTTTATTTATTTATTAGAGATTGCATGCACATACACAAGTAGAGGGGGAGAGCTAGAGAGAGATAGGGAGAAGTAGATCCTCTGCTGAGCATGGAGCCATATGCAGGGCTTGATCCCAGTACTCTGGGATCATGACTTGAGCTGAAGGCAGATGCTTAACTGATCGAACCACCCAGGCTCCCCACTTTGCTCATTCTTAAATCTCTTCTTATGGCATCTCCACTCCACCTGTAATTTTTTCTTCTCTGCCTGTTCAACACAGACTTCTCCAATCATCCATAGCACTAATGTTTTCTAAGTTCATTTTAGCTTCTATTGTGCATTACTCTTTATTATTTACAAGTTACTCATTATTACTTCAGGTTTGCATGTTTTATTTCCCTGTTAGCTCCTTAACAACTAATGATGGCTGATGGGTACATAGGATTCATTATATTTGTCTGTGTTGTATATGTTTGCAGCTTTCTATAATAAAAAGTTAAAAAAAAAAAAACTAGGGAGATGCCCTTGTATCATAAAGCATTCTTTCAATTTCTAGGTTTATCCTTCCCTAGCACTATAAGGTTGGTTGAACTGGTTTGCCTCTAAAGCTATACCTCTTTTGGTTGAAGAAACATGATGGAAAAGAAGGTATGATACTATGCCCAGAGGCTCATGGCATTATCCAATATAATAGCAGATTTCTATAAGCTGATGTACATTATTCAAGACAAAACTTCACTATTGCTCAGTAAAGAAAAGCAGGAACAATTCAACTCAATGGTTAATTGTTTATATAATCTTTGAAACCTCTGCTTCAATGTTATTGATACAGGATTCCCTGTTAGCATATTTCTGGAAAGAAATGATTGAAGCAGGTTTCATCAACATTTACTAAAGAAAAAGTTAGAATCAACAGTAAGACTTACTATTGCTAGTTTATTCTATAAAGTATTAACAACACAAAATGTTAATTAATTTCTAATTCTCTATTCTATTATTTAGATTTCATGAAGGTTGATTGGACTTGATCCATCATTTTACGGAAAATTAATTATTTCAAATACATGCACCACTTTATGCAACCTGCCTGATTTGCATTGAGGAAAATTCAGCAGAAGTAATTGAGGCACAAGCAAATACTGGCACTGACTGAACTCAATTTTCATTCCAAATTTCTGCAAAATCCCAAGGCACAACAATATCAGATGCAAGGGGGAAAACAAACAAAAGCAATGTGAAAAGGGAACATGAAGAGAGAATATTACAAGAATCAGAGAACAAAGGGATTGCAAAACTATTTTAGTGCCATAGATGAGCAGTGAGGGCTTCATTCAGGCAAGGTGGAATAAGATATCATATGGCATCCTGACAATTGATGTCTTCATTTAAATGTAAGAATTTACATTCTAATTAGAAAGAATTTACATCTTAATCAGAGGCAGCTGTATTATCTTGTTACTGTTTTTTTCAAAGGTAATGAACTAAAGTACTGCTGTGCTTTTTCAACCAGAAACTAAATAGACAGCATCCAGTGTTATTTTATAGCTTACCTGCTGTAAGCTGTTATTAATATTTTCAAAGATTAAATTTCTAACTAAAATCTTTTAAAAATGAAAATTGTATTTGACATCACTAGAATAGTATGATAAGGGCTTAAAGTGTTTAAACAAATCCCTTTCTAACTTGTATTTTAAACATACTTATTTATCAAGCTAATAGAAACCTCTTATGATTTATTAATATAATATTGTTTTCATTTGGGAGGATGTAGAAAAGCTACTAAAGCAGATATGCATCATATTCTGATGAAACCCTGTTGTTCTTAAACTTACATTTGGTTGTAAGAGATGATTTAATACAAAACTTTACCTTATTAAGATCATTTAAATAAAGGTGTATTTTTTCTTTCTGTCATGTTTAGCAAGGATAACAAATATGTGTAACATGATAATATTTTGCTTGTTTTATACTATTTTGTTATTATCACATTAATAACATTTAAAAATGTAATACTTTACAAATATACACAATTTTGATAGTGTCCAGGATTGCCATAGTTAGTGAAATGAAAGAAAATAACGCATTCAAATTCATACTGTTCTATTCTAGGTTGTTTATAATGATGGTAGCTAGACTTGGGTATTGGTAGTTGGTGATATCTTTGCAAAATCAAGCCCATCATTCATATGAGAATCAGCATGAGCTCACTGACCCATGGTTTAGAAGAAATTGGGCTTGGCCTAAAAGAAATCAAGCAGGAGAAAATTACAAGTGTTAATAAAAATGTAAAATGCCACCTTTGTCCCTAGCACCATGCATCTTTAGGTTATTGATACTTATTTTCATCAGCTGCATCATTAATACAAAGTTGTAGTATGGATCAATTTTTAATATGCAGGTTTATGATTTAATTCATTATGTAATATAATTTTTTGTTAAAGTGAAGGGAAAGAAAAATAAAAAGACTAAAGCTATATCTACTGGTATATTACAAATGAATAATATATTTGGTCAAAATATTTGATTTAATAAATCAGTCTAAAATAATTCTGAGGTGCAGATTTATCTTTGCTATTATACTGATTTTTTGGATCCATATGTATTAAAAAACCAGATCACATACAAATGTGTTATATTTTAAGAAAACAACGGTAATTTCAGGTAGATAAAAATTTATGAAATTAATTTTAAGGTGGCAGTTTCCTGACCTAGGCCACTCTGATGACAAAGAAGGGATAATTATTAGTTCACTGGTGCTTTTTCTTGTATCCCACTAAAGACAATTTATAGAGGAAATGATTCAGATGGGCCTGACTGAATTACTGGCTCTGAAAGACGGCTTTATACTGCTGTCAGAAACCGTCAGCCCACTTCTGAAAGGTTGATTTGTCTATGGCTCTTCTGCGTATGATTTGTTATGAGAGTACCTAATATCACATAGTATACGCAGAGCCTTCATTTTCAAAAGTATCCCAGGTAAGTTTTTGATCATCCCTAGGTTCTATGGAACCTGTCTGCATTTCCATAAAGAGTATCTAAAAATAAAGTACATTTTGCTTTTTACATTGATGGTTCTAGTAGGTTACCATAGACTTTGAGTTACAGTATACCACAGCATTATATCTACTTTCACCAGTTCTCCACCTGCTTCCATGTTTACTGTAACTATAAATATTCACATCCAATGTAAAAGAGCATAATAAAACACAACATTTGACTCCTCTTGTTCTGACTCTGGTTTTCGTTATCACTTTGGGCTTGGATATCATGAAGGTTTTCTAAGTAAACTCCGGGCTTGTCATTACCTCTCTAATTCTTCCTTGATGGAACTGACAGCCTTAAACCACAGGTTCTAGTCTCCCCTATTACATTGTAAGCTCCATTACTACAAGCAAGAATTCTAATCCTGATTCTGTCACTATCTGGGTCTTATTTTTCTCATATTTTAGTAAAATGAAGAAGTGTAAAAAATTTATTTCAATTGTCTCTTTCCCCTACAATTAAATGACTCCATTCTTTTTTTTTTTTTTTTTTAAGACTTTATTTATTCATGAGGGATGGAAAGAGAGAGAGAGGCAGAGACACAGGCAGAGGGAGAAGCAGGCTCCATGCAGGGAGCCTGACATGAGACTCGATCCCGGGTCTCCACGATCATGCCCTGGGCTGAAGGTGGCACTAAACCGCTGAGCCACCAGGGCTGCCCAAATGACTCCATTCTTATTCATTGTGTGGTGTACTTACTGTGTTTTAGTTATTTCATGCCTATTAACGTATCAATTTTCCTTCAACCCCACCCCCAAATGCCTTCTGCCTCTTTTTGTCCAATCAAATCCTGTTTCTTTTTCAAGATCCCTTTCAAATCTCATCTTCTCCATAATGCTCTTTGCTAATAATGCTGGCCAACAATAATTCTCTTCTAATTTGTACATTCAATAAATATTTGAGTGTCTACTCTGTAGTAGGGTGATGGGGGGTGCAAGAAATTTATAAAAAGAAACACAGCCCTTGCATTTAAAAAGCTTACAATATAGTAAGATAAGCTGGTAAAAAATATTGAAGATTGTGAATAGTACAAGGAAGGCAACAAACAGCTTGCGGAGGGAATATGCACATGTACATTATTTATATAGTGTGATCAAAGAAAGCATACAGTGATAACTAATAATTTATTATTATCTTGAATTGGTATTTGGCTTGTCCTGGGTATAAATCTTGTTTCTCAAACAAGATTGCCATACAAGGACACTTAATTTTGTGGCTAATATAAATTGAGTGTTTAAGATGTACCGTAATTGTACTGGGTAATTCACATGTACTTTATAATTTAATCCTTAGAACTACGTAGGTATTTTTATTATTATATCATTTTACTCAAGATGAGGAAAAGGAGGCTTAGAATTAGACTGAGATATTTGCTGAAAGCTGGATAATTACTAAGTGGCAGAGCTGGAACTAAAATCCATGGTGTCTGCAAACACTAAAGTGCAGTTTATTAATTATCATGGTAAACTCCTTCTTGGAGACAGGGATCATATTTAGTGGCTTTTAGTACCAGTCATTTGCACATATTAGGCACTTAATACTGACTTGGCTTTTTCAGTAGGGCATTACTCTTCCCTGGAGGCAGTTTCCTTGTTCTTGCGTGAACTTAATTGGCCTCCAAAGACTTCTCTTGGAGACAGAGACCCTTCAACGGAAAATTCTGGGAAAAGGTATTTCAGATCTCGTTTCTACCATGGCTTCTCATCATCTTGTTTCCAACTGGCACCAAGTTTGTTGTATGCATGATGGTTTCCTACTTAAAACATTTGGTTTTGTGTGAGCTCCACACTAGCAATTGCCTATTTTGAGCTTATATTCTTTCAAATGGTTTTGACTCAAATACTGAAAATATTCAATGGTAAGATGTATAGATCAGAAAACTGTTACACAGTAAACAATTTAATAAAATTAATTAACTCAGGACCCCCTTTTCACAGAGTTAGTTAGGTTTCAAATATTTTAAAGACCAAAAGGATATGCTACCAAAGAAAGTCATAAAAGTGGGGAAATAAATCACATTTTTATTTCAAACAAAACTGTGAATGCCAATAACACCTCTCCTTGCATACTTACTCGATCAGTTACACTAACATAGTGGAGACTCAGGCACAGGTAATCTAAAAGAGCAGCTTAAATGAAAGGATCATATTTGATTCATAATGAGCTAGAAGTGAACTAGCTTCTGTAACTCTATTGTTTAAATCTTCTTTCTCACTGCTGGAAAAAAAACAGCGTCATCTCTTAGGGCATTTGTACTGATATACTAGAGCTTTAAAAAGTACCAATTAGTTGGCTCTCACTTTCTTACTAATTGGTTCTTTTAGAACTTCTCTTCTAGATCTGGCAAGATTATAGTAAATAAGTATTTTATTCATTTACTTTTATTGAGGTATAACTGATATACAAAAAATTGTACTCATTTAATATTTACATCTAGATGATTTGGGACATACACACACAACCATTATAATATCACCACAATCAAAGCATTAAATATATCTATCACTTGAAAAAGTTTCCTTGTGTCCCTTTGTAGTGGAGTTTTTGTCTTTTTTTGGTAAGAACATTTAATAAGAGATCTAGCCTCTTTTATATTTTATTTTATTATTTTTTAAAGATTTATTTATTTGAGGGAGGGAGGGACAGAGGGAGAGAATTTTCAAGCAGACTTTCTACTGAGTGTAGAGTTCGACGTGAGGCTTGATCTCATAACCCATGAAATCATGACCTGAGCCAAACCAAGAGTCAGACACTTAACTGACTGAACCACCCAGGCATCCTTCCTCTTTTATACTTTAAAGTATACAATACAGTATTGTTATCTATAGGTACTATGTTGTAGAACAGAATCCTAAAACTTATCTTGTATAATACAAAATTTTGTGCCCACTGAGCAATAATTCCCCATTTTCCCCTCCCCTCAACTCCTAGCAACCCACCATTCTATTCTGTTTCTATGAGTTTGAATATTTTAGATACCTTATATAATATTTAAATCAAAAGGTCCCTAATTAAGTAAATAATGTGACACTATCAATAAAAACTTGAAAACTTTGTTTTTTTTTGTTTTTTAAATATTTTATTTATTTATTCATGAGAGACAGAGAGAGAGTGGTAGAGATATAGGCAGAGGGAGAATATAGGCAGTGGGACTCTATCAGGAACCATGGGACCATACCCTGAGCCAAAGGCAGACACTCAACCCCTGAGCCACCCAGGCATCCCAAAAAACTTGAAATCTTTGATGTTATAATCTGAAGTATGGCCAATATACTCGGAGTTAATGGAAAACTGGTTTTCAAATTATGCTGTGAATAACATGCTGCTAAAATTTTAAAATCTAAATTTAAATATCAGAATTACATTCCATAATGTAATTAGGCTTATAAATAAAAAAAAATCTGAGATAAGATAGAAGTCTTTAATTTAATGGCTTTGTTGTGTTTCAAGACCAAAGGAAGAAATTGCCTAAAGGATAACAGTAAACTTAATGAATGGAAAAGGAAGTAGTCAAGAAACTTTTAAGATGAATAAATGAGAAATCAGAAAACAGATTCATAAAAACAAAGAAAATGTAGGAATAAAACATGGAGTTACAGGTTTACTATTCTGTATTATGGATAGAAATTCTTTAAAAATAAAATTCAAGAACTCAAACAGTGACCCCAGGTATTTACTGAATTCCCCAAGGCATAAGGAAGCCTACTCTCAGAAGACAACTACTGGCATTCTCAACCTGGGAGCACATCTTACCCATCTTCTATAATCCTAGAGACAGATTAAGCCAGGAAACAGTAAAAAAGAAAAACAAAAACAAAGACCTATACATGATCCATATTTATCTCAAATACAAAGAGCCTAACCAAGAATCACTTGACATTTAAACATTTAAGTATTCATGGCTACTTTACTAAAATAAATTAGACCTTATGAAATAGTTTATAAAAAAG
Organism: Canis aureus; assembly: GCF_053574225.1. Lineage (NCBI taxonomy): Eukaryota > Metazoa > Chordata > Mammalia > Carnivora > Canidae > Canis > Canis aureus. The sequence goes on along the minus strand of NC_135631.1, from coordinate 20,381,756 downwards.
CATACAGAAGAAGACTTTGCAACAGAGTTAACATCCTCAAATGGTTAAGATACGAAGTTAGGAAAGGAACCAATTGGAAAACATAGAAAATAAGACTATGACTGTCAAAAAGAAAACTTCTATTAATGAATAGAATGAACACAACTGAAGAAGAAATTAGTGAGCTGGAAGATAGGCTAAAGGGATTCTCTCAGAATATAAGTCAAAAAGGAAGAAAATAAATTATTAGAGAAAAATTAATATTAAAGAAAAGTTATGGACACTACATCTAAAAACTTCAACACTGTTTAATAGGCATTACAAAAGAAAAGAGAGAGAATGGCAAGGAAGAAGCAATCTAAATATAAAAGTAGGAACTTACTATTATATTAAAAGACTGAAGAAGCAGTAGAAGAAATATTCAATTAAAAACTCTTCTTAAACTAGAAAATAGGAGGAAACATCTTTTAACTGAAAAATGAGATCTAAAAATATCTAAAGCAAATTTTTAAAAATAGTAACACAAAAGAATAAATCATACTGATATCAGGAGCAAAAGCTGATGGTCAATTTCCCCAATATATTTAACATTATATTGCAAGTCCTGAACAATGCAATCAGACAATAAAAGGAAATAAAATGTATAAATATTAATAGAAAGAAAAAACAATCATTTGTAGACCACATGATCATTTACCTGCAAAATTCAAAATTCAAGAGAGTAAACTATTAGCATTAATGAGAGGGCTCAGTAAATTAGCCAGATACAAGATCAACTTTAGCATTAATACAAAAATGCAATAAAATAGAAAAAGGATTCCATTCACAAGTGTAAGGAGAAAAAGCCTCAGAAAATATTCAGGAATAGACATCACATGAAATGTGCAAAGACTATTCTATTCACTCCTTTCACAAATATTTACTGAAAAGACAATGGAAATAGTAAGGTGGAAAAAAACAACAACAATGATATACTCATGGTACCTGTCCTTACAGAGTTTATAAAGTATATTGGGATAAAAATGTCAGTCTAAAAAAAAAAAAAAGTCAGTCTAAGAATCACATTGGTAAACATAAAAACAATAAACTGATAAGTGCTATGAAGTACATGGTGTATAAGAGAAGACATTTTATTTAGTTAGAGAGTCTGTAAGAGGTTTTCCCTGTGCAGTATAAATTACTTTGGGAGCTGTAGGAAGAATTATCTAGGTAGGAGACAATGTAAAAGGTATTTCAGGAAGACTCAAGAGTTAGTGCAAACGCTTTGTGGCAGAAACAATACTACTGTAAGGAATTAAAACTAAAAAATAAAAATGTGTGGTAGTCTGTATTAATGCCCTTGTATGCCCCCAAAGATACCTATGCCCTTAATACCTGGAACCTGGGAAGATGTGATACATAGTAAAAGAGATTTTTCATATGTGATTAAATTAAGGATGCTGAAATGGGAAGATTGTCTTAAACCCAATGTAATTACAGGAACTCTTATAAGAGAAAGGCAGGATGGTCAAAGTCAGAGGTGATGTGATGATGGAAGGAGAGCCTGCAGTAATGTGGCCATAAGCTAAGGAATGCTGGCAGCCTCTAGAACTGGAAAAGGCAAGGAGAAATGGATTCTCTCTGAGAGCCTTCAGAAGGAACTAGCCTTACTGACACCTTGATTTTATTCCAGTGAGATGAGATTGATTTGGGACTTCCGATCTCCAGAACCAGAACACAATACATATTTTAAGCCTTTAAATTTGTGCTAATTTGGTACAGCAACAATAAAAAACTAATAAAGAATTAGTCATGTATTACTTGATTTCTTTTTAAAGAAAAAAGAAAGATCAAGTGTTAAAGTAGAATTTATCAATTCTTACCCTGGAATTATATGAACATATGTGAGTCACAGAAGACATTACAAAATAATACATTGTTAAAGAATAGGTAAAGGGAGGTCATGATAGGTGAATCCATTACATGTATCCAATCCACACTTATGATACACAAGGATGATTCAATATTTGTTGTATATAAAAATTTATTTTCAATATAGGACACCAGGCTGGCCCCGTCAATAGAGAATGGGACTCTTGATCTTAGGGTCATGAGTTCAAGCCCCATGTTGGGGGAGAGTTTACTTAATACAAAACTTTTTTAAATTCATTTTTATTTTTTAAAAAGATTTATTTATTTATTTGTGAGAGAGGGAGAAAGTACATATGTATGTGGGAGGTGTGGAGGGCGAGAATCTCAAGCAGACTCCTGCTGAGCACAGAGCTGGATGTGGTGTTTGATCTCATGACCCTGAGATCATGAACTGAATTGGAATCAAGAACCAGACACTTGACTGACTGAGCCATCCAGGCACCTCCAAAATATTCTTCAATAGACTATACCTGGTAAAATAAAGACTTTGACAAGTTGCTATCTTTAGTTGAATATCAAGGATATTAGACAGCATTCCTATGAACATGAATAGTAAGATTTACTTCATATGGTTATATATATGGAATGATATATACGAACTTACATGTGGCGCTAAATATTATATAGTGTTATGTATAAAATACGTCATTCTGAAAATTTGACATGCAGAATGTCAAACATTTGCAATGTTTAAGCATCACAAAGATTAATTTAATACATATTTCTTGCCTCTAGAGAACTTAATAGATGTTTTGATAATGGTGGCTTGTTTTTTTTTTATTCAAAGAATTTTAAAAAATAAGATATAACCATCATTATCATTTATTAAGATAGATAATAGACTCTAGTTGTAGAGAAATTTTAATCTTTATAATATTTTTTTGGATAAATTATTAAATTATCAAGTAGAAAGATTTTGCGCATGCATGTTTCAAGTAACAGTTCTTAAATCTATCTGTTTGCCTCAATATAAAGATCCTAACAATAAAGCAATTATGTATAGGTACATTTACATGGTGACTTGAAAAGTCTTAGTTTTTAGATATCAGTAAATAATCATTAAGTCATATATTACTCTATATTAAACAATTCTAGTGTTTTCTTTCATCTAAATTAGAATTTGTTTTAAGTACCAAAAACACGAGTTTTGTGTCTTCTACTTGAATCAACCACAAAAGGTTTTTAGGAGCTGAGAAGTATTTCTGTTTTCAAACAAATACAAAAATCCACCATGTAAGAACAGGATCCGAAATGATAAGACATAATTTGCTTTGATGCATTTATGATAAGATGATTGCACTGCAAACTAAATGTATTATTTTTTTAATACTCTATTAATATTGTAAACAGAACAAATGCACAGATGGCATAGGCCATAAAAATATAATTAAACTTCACAATATTGTTCCTATCAGATTTCAGAAGTGTGCTCTAGGTGAAATTAAAAGTGCTGAATATGTGAGGGCATATAATATTTAAAAATTTTAAGTTTTGGGACAAATACACAAAAGTTGACATATTTAACTATTTCACGTTATTTCTACTTCCCTCTATGTTCTTGGCCTTCATTTTCAAACAATTTGAGAATTATTTTAGGAGAAGGAATATTAACTAAAAGAAAAAAAATGAGTGTCCTAATACTTACTTTTCGATTAGAAAATACTTTGGTTTTCTTAAAAAATATAATGTGAAGTACTGGCACAGATTGCTACAGAGAAATCACAGGCTTGTTCCAGGACAGTCGGATAACAACCACAGATAAGATACAAGGTCCTTAGAGAAAAGGGATTGAAGAGACAAACTTCTGAGGTTCCTTTCTGTCTAGGTATTTTGCATTTCAGTAATGTGATAATAATAGAAACTAGGTATCTGCCTAAATCCTCTCATAAATGAAGCAGATTTTAAATCTATAAATTATGCTAAAGGTAGGATATGCATACTTTGAAAAACACTGTTTAAACTTTTTGTTGTTGTTGTTGTTGTTGTTGTTGAACCTTTTTGATCAATAGTAATTGCTTAAAACTAACAATCCCACAAGATGAATGAATAAGGAGACTATCTAATTCTGAAAGATGTTAGAATTGTTTCAAGCTCTCTGGGGATAGCTGGGCAATGAGGGTTGTTTTGCAGAAATACCAGCATGTAGCATGCTGGTCTTCTTTCTGTTTCCCTCATTTAGTGGGCTTGTTGACTAAGCCACTGGTGCAATGCCTGGAAAGCTGAAGGGGCCCAAAGAGACAAACACAGGGTCAGGGGATCCTTTTTGTGTGTCATGTTTAGCAAGTCAAGTAAACAAAGAGACTACAGGCAGTTACTATAAGATATAACCCATATATGCAACCCCAAAGACAGACAAGAAATGCAAGCAACAGATACAAAAATAACTGCAAAGTTTAAGTTTATTATTATTATTTTAGTAATCTCTATACCCATTGTGGGGCTTGAACTCACAACCCTGAGATCAAGAGCTGCATACTTCTCTGAAAGCCAGCCTGGTGCCCCTGCAATGTTTAATAAAAAGTGCTAGCACCTATAATTTCTCAAGTGCTTTCTATGCATTTTACTGTGTGCTAAGTGCTTTACATGAATAACATTCATTTTCCCAATAAAAATTTTTATGTTAACTACTCCTCGTAACAGCCTTTTGAATAGGTATTATTATCCTTATTTTATACATAAGAAAACTGAAGTTTAGAGCAGTTGAGTACCTTATGTAAGATCACATAACTAAAGAATATGGTGGAGTCAATTAAAAATACCTTTCAATAATTTTTTACAGTCAGAATATATACCTAACATAGAATGAAAATGTAACATATATTAAGTGAATAAACAGCATATATTATGGTTAAAGGCTAAATGCTGGGGGCAGCCCGGATGGCTCAGCGGTTTAGCGCCGCCTTCAGCCGAGGGTGTGATCCTGGAGACCCAGGATCGAGTCCCATGTCAGGCTCCCTGCGTGGAGCCTGCTTCTCCCTCTGCCTGTGTCTCTGCCTCTCTCTCTCCCTCTCTCTCTGCGTCTCTCAGGAATAAATAAATAAAATCTTAAAAAAAAAAAAAAAAGGCTAAATGCTGGCAAAAGCCCATGACAAGGAAGAAACACATACAGATGAAAATCTATATATGAGATTTTAAATACATATAGTGATAAAATATACAAAACATAAAATTTATCATTAAACATTTTTAAATGTATATTTCAGTGTCATTAAGGTACATTTCCACTGTTGTACCACTACTCATCTCTAGAACTTCCATATTATCCCAACTGAAATTCCATATACAGTAAATAAAAAATTGCCATTCCTCTCTTCTCCTACATATATTTTTAATTCAAGCCTAATTATAATTTTTTTTTAAAGATTATTTATTTATTCATGAAAGATAGAGAGGCAGAGACACAGGCAGAGGGAGAAGCAGGCTCCATGCAGGGAGACGGAGGCGGGGACTCAATCCCAGGACTCCATGATCACGCCCCGGGCCAAAGGCAGACGCTTAACCACTGAGCCACCCAGGCGTCCCTCAAGCCTAATTATTTAAATAAAATCTTAGAATGCTAGTGTTCAAAACCCTTCTGTCTTAACCTGTTTATTATAACCCCAGACACCTGTTATGTAATTATGGGTGACTAAAGAAGTTTACTTGGGAAATGCAATTATAATTTTATTTACTAAATAAGAAAAATTTAGAAGAATAGACAGAAATATAATTATATATATATTATATAATAATAATTATAAATATATTATTTGCTTCCTACTGTGCTAACAGTTGATATTCAATCTAAAGGCATAAGTTGAAAGACATTAGAAGTTAATTAAGGCAATGGCATACTTTTACTCATAAGCAATCTTATTTTAATCATGTAGATATTTAAGTAGCAAGACTGTAACAATTCTTGGTTATTTCCAGAAAAATCTTTTAAAAGGATTTGAAGAATAAAAATATTAAGAGACAGAAGCAGCTTACTAAAAACCTACTTAAGCAATTGTGACAGTTTAAATAATAGCATGCAACCCTTGAAATGGACTTATCCATATTGGCTATATAACTGAAAATATCCCAAAATATTTCTTTTCCTGATAAGACAAGGACACTAAAAAGAGGAAAAGGAAATCCTTGAGTACAAAAGTGTTAACTATACAAAATAGTATAGGGAGAAACATGTTCGAGAGAAGTTTTTTTTTCTTTTTTTAATACAACAGTTCAAGTCAATGGCTATTTAAAACTTTAAAACAGGGGATCCCTGGGTGGCTCAGCGGTGTGGCTCCTGCCTTCGGCCCAGGGCGTGATCCTGGAGCCCCAGGGTCGAGTCCCATATGGGGCTCCCTGAATGGAGCTTGTTTCTCCCTCTGCCTGTGTCTCATGAATAAATAAATAAAATCTTTTAAAAAATAAATAAAACTTTAAAATACATTGGGCATGGGGATGTAATGTATGGCACAGGGAATGTATTCAATATATTGTAATTACTTTGTATGGTGATAGATGGTAACTAGACTAATTGTAGGGATCATTTCATAATGTATAAAAATAATGAATTACTATGATGTACACCTAAAACTAATAGGATATTGTATGTTATTATCCTTCAACATTTTAGGTCTTATTCAAGTGATTGGTAAATCAGAATCAGAAAAAAATAGTGACTGAAGCCCAAGTCTATGCTATAATTCTGTAGAGAGGAAGAAAATCTTACAGGGTAAGAGAGCTGGGAAGGGGATGAGAGGCAGAGAGAAGAGGAAAAAAAATGTACTCACTCCTACATTTATATCACCCTATTGGGAATAAGGGAGGAAAAGAAGAAGCTTTTCTATACTTCTTTGAGATGAATTTGAAAATTGCAACATGGAACATGCCCTCTAGGTGAAACCAATGATATGGATTTAAGGGCCATTTTATAAATCTAACACTTTCCTAAACGAATTCCCAAAGATCAGATTTTGAATACAAATGTCCCTATCTTCCTTCAGGAATCTGTCACACAAGGACTACTGGATTGGGAATCAGGAGACTTTGGTTCTGGACTTGGTTCTCCTACACTATGTGTGATATAGGAATACTTATCTGGGACTCTGATACCTTATAAAGATCTACTATCTTTATCTTCAATCCCTCCAAATCTAAAATACTGTGAATACCTTAACTCATTTGGTGGCAAAGCCTGAACTTTCATAAAGCTATTTATAGTTTTTATTAATCTGCCTTGTGTGAGTACTCATAAGTTTTACTGCAGAAATATTAATGTATTTGATTGAGATACTTAAATCACCTTTTAGACAAACATTTTAACTTGTTGAAATATTTTCAAACATAAATAAACATGCAAGAATAGAACAAAATTCTCATATCCTTCACAGTAGGTTCCCCAACTTTTAACACTTCACAACATTTGCTTCATCTTTCTTTAAATTATTTTCCTTTAAATATAGGTATACTTTAAAAAAATATAGGTATACTTCTCCAAATATATTTATATACCCATGATTAACCTTTTCTGAACGATTTAAGAATAATCGGCATATACGATTCCCATCACCCCTAAATATTCGGTGGGTATTTCCCAAGGAAGGACATTCTCTTACATAGTTCTCATGCAATTGTTAAAGTATGGAAATCAACACTGATATGACACTAGCACCAATCCACAGACCCCATTTTCATTTCTGTCAATTGCCCCAGCAATATCAGAATATCCATTCTCTTCTCATATTCTCAGTCCCTCCTTGCCTCTCAGGTTGACAGTTTTTCAAGAACACATGACTTTTACTGTAGGCTAAACATAAATGTAGGTCTACCTTCTTTTTCCTCCTGATCATGCTTTTTGGGCAGGGAAGACACTAAGATGATATTCTGTTCTTCTAGGGCTTCACATCTAGGTGATGTGCTATACATGATGTCGATCCACCTGTGATGGTCACCTGCCATGCTGTTCATCAGGTTTTCCACTGTAAAATCACCCTTTTTCTCTTTGTAACTGATTAGTAGTTTGTAAGGGCAATGTTCTCAGATTCTGTCAGTATTCTGACATCAAACCCACTGATCAACCTGAGCCTCCATTGAAAACTCCCAACTGAAGCAGACAAAGCAATGTCAAATAGTAATTTTCTATGTCATCATTGCTTTGATGTTTATTATTTGGTATTCTACTATAAAGAGGTTTCTCTTTTTATGTATCCGTCCATGTATGTATGTATGTATGTATCTGTAGCAGTATGGATGCATAGATTTCCATTCTACTCAGTGGGTTATCTTCTATTATTTACTTTGAAACTCAAGTTTCCCAGATTTGGTTAGAAGGGTCCTCTTCAAAGTGGCTTCTGTGCCTTTTCTTATGGACTCATCATTCTCTGAGTACCTCCCTATTTTTTTTGACAAAACTTCTAGTCTCATGTTACACTTTCTGTGCCTTACCCCTAGAATTAGCTATTTTGCCTGGAGGTACCTCCTTCCCTCCCTGCCTTTTTTTTTTTTTTTAATTAGCAAGGGAAGATATTTAGAAATCAATATCTGGGTACTTGGGGTATTCCTTCAGTTGTTACTGTTTGTAAGCTTTCCTAAAGACAAAGCTAGGTAATATATCTATGTATATAAGACATAAAGACACATACATACACATACAGATACATCCATAATTATTTCTGTATGTATCTGTATGTGTGTGTACATGCAATTGTGATGTATACCTATGAGCATTTGTGTTTATTACGAAATTACCTTTTTCAAACACCAGGCAGTATTTTCTAGTATAGCAGTACTCTATGAAAAATTTTATTCACTATGTTCATCTGTTACATGGTCATATGTATTTTGATCTTAACCCCTTTTAGCCTCAGCCCTGTAAGATCAAGAAGTACTACTGGCCTTTTATTTTGCCTTCCTATTTTGCCTTGTCTCACTCCATTTCTACGACTGTATTAGTAAAGAAAATGTGGTTGCGGTCAGAGAATCAGGTAGAAAGAAATAAAGGAAAAATATAATTCAGACTATTTTATGAATACATCAATACAATTATATGTAGATAAATGTATATATTTTTGGTTCATTACTAACACAAAAGTAAAAAAAAAAAAAAGAAACCCCATAAATCACATGGGAAGAGTTTGAGGATATTTTAATTGTTTAAAATCTGTGCAAACATACAATATAGTTGAGAATAATATATAACTCACAGAAAGATAATGAGCTTATCTAAAATAGGCTTATATGACTAAAATTTATCATTTTAATACAAATGTGTATTTAAAGTTTCAAATTTAAGTATACTATGCATATTTTATACTGAATTAGACTAACAAACCACCCCCGCTACAGCTGGGAAGGTTAAACAACAGTATTCAAATCTGATTTAGATATAACAGCTGTTCAAATGCCAGGGCGTACTTTACTTGAAAATGTGGCCATTTAGTTCTGTTAAATATAAACTGCTGTTCTGGCTATGTTCATGCATTATTTTCCCTTAAAAGTTCTCAAAAAATTTATTTTCCCTGATACTCAAGTTTAAAGGGTCTTTTTCTTGAAATTAACTTTTTCTTTCTGAACTTTCTGAAAAAAATAAGTGGGACAATTCCCTTACCTCTTCTATTACTTGTACCCTAGTCACTTTATCAATTGCTCTAACCAATATAAAATATAATTAATAATTGGGAGAGTGGTACTGCTTTTGATGAGACCCGATTAGGTGCATTTAAATTCCTCATTTTTGACTGAAACAAGTTAAGACATTTTACACTGTAGACAATAATTCCATCATAGCTACCTACTACATGTGTTAAATTATAAGTTGTATAAGTACTATCTCAAGGCAGAAACAAAGAAACAAAATCCTAAAAATTCTCAAGAATAATCACAAGTACTTCATTTAAAGAATATCATCACCATTAAAAGTCCATGGGCTTATTTATGAATGAAGAAGTTGGCCCATTATTCAATTTCTTGGGACCTGGGGAAAAAACAAGATGATTTTTAAGAAATGATTTTCCAAGAGAAGTGTCTTTAACCTGATATCTTACGGAAAAAGTGACTTTCTCCTCCATTATACTTCAGAAACTGAGAAGAAAGCTCTGATACAGAGAAAACTTTCACTTCTGCAGGAAGAACACAAAAACTAGGCACAGAAAGTATTATCATCCTACTGGAAAGGGAAACAAAAAGTTTATAGGTAGATAACTCTTCCAAAGTCACATAGGAAGTCAGTGGCTGTTCTTCAACAAGAAGCCAGTCTAAGACTTACTCCATTCAACATGTTACCTCTTTTGAGGAAACGGGAGTCTTTGTCCTTCCCTTCCTTCCCCAGCTAGCTATAGGGCACTAGCCATGTGTCAGAACTCTGCTAGACCTTAGAGATTCAATGATGAACAAGACATTTGTGGTCTCCATATTTATGGAAGTGTAGAAGGGGATGGTAGAAGTAATTGCACTGCAGCATGGTAACTGCTTATGATAAGAGACAGTTAAGGATGCTGTGAGAGCACAAATGAGTGGTATCCAATCCAGACTTGGTGTGGATGGATCAGGGAAGGCCCAAAGGAGGCAGTGACATTTAAACCATAGCATGAAGGATAAATACAAGTTAAGCTGATTGGAGGAGCTGTTAAATGGAGAATTTCAATCTGAGGGAACACCGTGTGTGAATACATCTTTGAGGAACTGAAAGAATTTAAGTATAGCACAGGAAAATTCCTGCTCTGTTGACCCAGTCCTACTCCTGCTCCTTGGAAAAGCCAGAGTGGAAAATCAGGACCCATCATTCTACATAATTCCAAAAAGAGCAACGGAGCAAGAAGTAAATAGTCAATGTTTTGGGACAAGTAAGACACTTTACTGTGTCCTTGAAAATGGAAACCTATGGCTTTTTTTTTAATGCAAAGATGAGGCAACTTGGAAACTGTTCTTTAAATCAAAGAGTTTTCAAAATTCATTATTATAGTAGTAGGGCAACAGAGAGTAAGAAAGATATTCCATCATTGTAAGTACTATAATTTGTTTTAGATTTAATTTTTATTTTTAACCTTTTTAGTAGGCTCCATGCAGGGCTTGACCTCATGACCCTTAGATGAAGACCTGAGCTGAGATCAAGAGTCAGACGCTTAGCCGACTGAGCTACCCATTCACCCCAAAATTTTTTAGATTTCAGATCAAAGCACTGTATTGACCACAGAAACTTAGGCTGGTCACATTATACCTTTAAATTTTAGATGCATCATTGTTAGAATGAGGGAGCTGAAAAAGATGGTCTGTACCCTTCTTTCCTGCTTTAGTATTTGGGCTCTGTTAATAATAGAACCAACAGGATCATAGTATCAAAAATCTGCTCTTTGAGAGTACTGCATTCCTTCAAGTTACCATAGGAATACTTTTCTATTCAAGCAGAGCGGCTCCAATTTTGTTAGATTTCTTTGTTGGGTCTCTAATATGATTTCATAGAAAGAAAGGGTTTTATAGCCTGCAAAATCTGAAAACGATTTGCTACATTGCATCAACCTCCAAAATTTAAATCCTTAATTACATAAAACATGGGAGCAATTTTCCTATTGGTCTGAATACAAGGCTAAATCTATGAGTCCTTGAATGATGTTTCAGTACTCTGAGATAAGATATGTATCATTTAGTAAGAGGCTGATTAAGGGATATAACGAATTCTATCACAATAATCAGCTTTTTGTTAGCTCAGGAAATCTAATTAGGAAAAATAGTATTATAAATATATTCCTAATTCAAAATTGTCATTATAAATATTGTACTCATTGCCCTAAATTTAGAAATAACAAAGAAACTTGTCCTTTGATTAAACAATTGTAAATATATGTACTGTTTTATTTGGTAAGGTTAAAAGAACATTGGCAGTTAGCAAAGTGTCCTAGATTTACTATGGACTATTTTTTTAAGCTTGATGATAAAATTGAGGCTTTATAAACGAGAAAATGATGTACTAAAAGCAAGACACTAAATCAATTTTAAACACCAAACACAATTTATGCCAGACTTTAAAACTCATCCACAAAACATTAATCTACACAAAGGCCAGAAGCTGAATGAAGCATAATTTGTGAAACTGATACCTTTCATCACAACCTCTAACTGAAAAGGTCATTAGATATATTATATCTAAGTGAGCAGCTTATCCCTGCTTCATTACTGATAATTAAGACAAGTAATATTTTCTTGACAGTAATGTGTCCGTTAACAGATATAGTCTAGTTTGCATAAAATAAGCATTAATTACCATAGTACTACCACAGATTAAAAAAAATTAAGTACCTGTATAACATGTCTTCATTATTTTTCCTTTAATTTCTTTAAAGAATTAACAGGCTCAGAAAACATACTGTACATATTAAGAAATTCATCTTTAGTCATGTTTTAAATTCATAAAGTACATAACAAAAAAGATGTTCTGAAAAAATGATCAATGAAAATGAAGGCACTATGACGGTATCATTTAAATTATCTGTACTAACTTGCTTTGTTGAACTACTGTAAATGTAGCTGCTCTTTAATGTTAAGACTCCTTCTTGGGGCGCCTGGGTGGTTCAGTCGGTTAAGCATCTGCCTTCAGCTCAGGTCATGGTCTTGGGGTTCTGGGATTAAGCCCTGCACTGGGCTCCCAGCTCAGCGAGGAGTCAGCTTCTCCTTTTTCCTCTGCCCTCCCCCCCACATCCACTTGTGCTGTCTCTCTCTCTCATAAGTAAATAAAATCTTAAAAAAAAAAATACTTTTTTCCTCAAATAGGCTTCATGCCCAGTATGGACTCCAATGCAGGGCTTGAACTCACAACCCTGAGATCAAGACCTGAGCTGAGATCAAGAGTCAGATGCTTAAGTGACTGAGCCACCCAGGTGCCCCTAATATTAAGACTTCTTAAATCTTAATGTAGGAAATTTAGGGAAGTATGAAATGGTATTCTGGTATTTGAAAGGATTAAAATTACTTCCAAAGTCTCTGCCTCAAAGCCAAGCCACAGAATTATATTAAAAAGGTTTTGAGTAAGAAAGCACATGAGAAAACCTGCTCAGTAAAGAACACATTAACTATTACTAGTAACGACTAATATTTACTATGTGTACCATGGACTTTACAGCATTTCTCTGTTTACCCTCACAGTCATTTCATGATGATAATATTATTATTGTCCCAATTTCACAGTCAAGGAAGAAGGTGAAGTAACTTGTCTACATTAACGTAACTAGTAAGTGGTGGGACAGGTCTGTCTGATAGACTTGAGAGTCTGCACTCTTTTAACTACTATACTACACATTCTTGCCAAACACTTAGTTGTTTCAAGCTAACCAGATATAATTTCTTTTTCTTTTTTAAAAGATGCATTTATTTATTTGAGAGAGAGTGTGTGGGGGTGGGGAGGGATGGAGGGAGAGGGAGAGAGTCCAAAGGGACTCTGCACTGAGTGGGGAGCCCAACTTAGGGCTTGATCTCATGAACCTTAGATCATGACCTGAGCCAAAATCATGAGTCGGATGCTTAACTGACTGAGCCACCCAGGTACCACAAGATAACATTTCTTAAGCATCTACTGGTGCAAAGAACTAGAAGTCAATGGGCTATTTGTTGAGAAGCCTGTGAGAAAACTGACACTTGAAAAGAAGTGAGAGGATTGCCTAGGTGGCACTGTCCGTTAAGTGACAGACTCTTGGTTTTGACTCAGGTCCTGATCTCAGGGTCATGAGATTGAGCCCTACGGTGGGCTCTGTGCTCACCGTGGAGTCTGCCTGGGACTCTCTCTCCCTCTCTCTCTGCCCCACCCCTACTTTGTACACACTCACTCTCTCAAATAAATTAAATCAGAAGAAGAAGAAGAAGAGGAGGAGGAGGAGGAGGAGGAGAAGGAGAAGTGAGAATGGGGACAGTAGTAGTAATTTACACTCTGAATTTTTTAACCAGGTGTCCTTCCAAGTTGGAGTCTACCAGGACAGCACTGAGTATATGGTTCATCCTTGCAAAAAATTGAGCAAAATTGAGCAAAAAATTGAGCAAAAATTGAGCAAAGTACTTAATCTCCTTGCATCTAAGTAGTTTAGTCAGTAAAATGATAATAAGAGACCTAACTTCAAAGTTGTGAGGATTAAATGAGTGAACACAAGGGAAGTGCTGAGAATAGTGTCTTGCTGATACTCTAGATTGTTATATTTTAGTACATATTTAGATCTCATTAAAGAAGGGGGATTCTTCAAGATTTTATTTATTTATGAGAGAAACAGAGAGAGAGAGAGAGGCAGAGACACAGTCAGAGGGAGAAGCAGGCTCCATGCAGGGAGCCCGATGTGGGACTCGATCCCAGGTCTCCAGGATCACACCCTGGGCTGAAGGCGGCGCTAAACCACTGAGCCACCCGGGCTGCCCATGAAGGGGGATTCTTCAAACTACACTTGCTCCTTGTCACCCAGATCCTGAAACTCATATTTTGAGAAGCCATGTTAAGCCACTAGTGTAAGTGTGTCATATCCCTCAGGATTGCTGGCGTGGAAAAAAAATGATGACATTATTAAGCGGGATATTACATATTTATACCTGTAAGAGCAGTTAGTTGGGGGCACAGTGGGGGTGTGTATGGAGGGTGGCAGTATGAAAACCTTCACCAAATTAATGCTCTAGAGGCAATGTGGTCAGGGGAGGTACTATGCTTTGGCAGTGCTCAGCAAAGGTTTTAAACAGATGTGTATTTGAATTCTGGCTCTGCTACTTACAGCCATGACACATGGGTAAGTTATTTAAGCTTTTTGGCCTCTCCTTTTACATTTACATGACAATAAGTGAAACAGAGCAACTGGCACAGTGGGTGACACATAATAAAGGTTAAAAGGTGAGGAACAGTGAGGTCAGGTAACTTTCCTAAGTTTATGTAATTATATTACACAACTAGTCAGTGAGAGAGTCTTCTGCTCTGTGCCATGAGGAGAGCAAAATAAATATATAAATACAGGTGATGAATATAAACCTAAATATATAGTTAGAGACATAAATATGGCTGAAAGGATGGATGGAATGGTGGATAGGTCCTGAAGTGACTAGCATAAGCAGGATAAGGATGAAAGGGTTTCAGTCACAGAAACATTTCAGACATGATTTAGCTGAGCAAAATAGCAATAGTATTGTCATAGCTGTGTGTCAGTTTGAAAAAGATGCCGTAAAGATAACTTTATTTAGAAATTTGATTCTCTAAAGTCCCCGATGATACAAGTGCCTGATTACATGTAAACACTATTATCTTTATTATTACCTTAGGTGGAAAATAACTGTTGTTCATATGGTTTTCTTATTATTTTATTTTTATTTTTATTTTATTTATTTTTTATTTATGATAGTCACAGAGAGAGAGAGAGAGAGAGGCAGAGACATAGGCAGAGGGAGAAGCATGCTCCATGCACCGGGAGCCCGACGTGGGATTTGATCCTGGGTCTCCAGGATCGCGCCCTGGGCCGAAGGCAGGCGCTAAACTGCTGTGCCACCCAGGGATCCCGTTTTCTTATTTTTAGACAAAGTTATAACCAGATAAGAATTTTATGGTCTTTGGCCAAAGGCAAAAATTCTAGGGCCATTTTCTTTAAAGAAATAAACAAGATCATAATAGGATGAGGATAGGAAGCTACTAGAATTATGCTTTCTCATTAATTCAGACTTTGTAATACTAAGGAGAAGAGGATATAGGTTGCATTAGGATAATTGTCTCACATATGAAGTTCTGTTTTACTTTTCTGCAGTCATAGATGCTCATTTAGTGCAAATAAACCACTGCAATATTCAAGATGCAAAATGTGTATTTTCTTTTTAGGAAAAAAAAGTAACTGGTTAATGAGCAGGCGTCATTTGAGTGTCTACCATGTGTGCCATCTCTCACGTGAAGGGAGAAGAGGCAGATGGATTAGACTGGTGAGGTCTCTTTCAATTTGCCACATCTTGAAAGGGAGGAAAACAGCTATGGCCCACATGCCAGCAATTCAGCCTCTAAATCTTGACTTTGTTATCCAGTAGCCATTTGATCTGTGTCAGGCTTCAGGTCTCTCACACGTAAAAACTGGCTAATCTATCTTGCAAGAATTGTTCTGAGGATTAAATGAGATAATGCTTGTGAAAGCACGTGGTGTTTTCTTTTCCATTCCTTTATGAGAGGAACAGTAGTATTTTGGGGGCCATTTCACAGGAACCACCAATATTCCTTTAGTATATAAAGGACTGTAGAGAGCAGAATTATTGCCTCTTAGTTGCCTTCTGGTTTCCATGAGCAAAGTAATGCTTCTTTGTGAGAGAAACCACCACCACAATGTAATCATTCAGGCCTTGTGGCAAGCCTTTGGAATATATTAATTTATTTAATCCTCTCAACTATGCTGTACAAGGTGCTGTTACTGTATCTAGCAGATGAAGAGACCCAGGCAGAGAGAAATTATTTGCCAAGCTCACACAGTTTCCAACAAGTCAGTTGTGGGAGAAACTCTCAAATGCAGACCATTGGACTGTAAAGCCTCCCTGAAGGTCACTAGAGCACACTATTTTAGAGGAAACAGAACATGCGATGTGACAGTAGTGGGTGTAGACTGCCTATTATGAGCACAGAGCTAGGCAGGGGCTTCCACTTGTGTAAGTCTCCCATCCTCCTTTCATCCTCCATTCTGACAAAGGCTTTAACACTAAGAGCAGTTAG
Source organism: Canis aureus (assembly GCF_053574225.1). Taxonomy (NCBI): domain Eukaryota; kingdom Metazoa; phylum Chordata; class Mammalia; order Carnivora; family Canidae; genus Canis; species Canis aureus. Next base: position 20,365,210 of record NC_135631.1, on the reverse strand, counting down.
GAAGGGGAAATAAGATGTAATATCTGAGTGGGTAAGCCGTTAGTTTCAAGTGGTAAGAACCTACTGGAGCTAAATGCATTCTCAGAGGATAAGAAGACACCAATTAATAATACTTGTATTAGTGTTCTAAATAAAGAATCTGTGCTTATAAGCTTCTCAAACTACCGAAGTGAACTCTGACCAAGGTCTTCATAGGCCATAGGAATTTGGTTCAGCATTTCATTCAGGGACAACGTTAACAAAATGCCATAAATTAGAGAAACCAAACATATTATTCTGTATCTAATTTATTGCTCTACCAGTAATAATAAAAGCTGCAAATAAGAAGTCTCTTCAGTTTTTTCCCTCCATCCCTCACAAATTTGATCTCTTTTTATGTAGACTCAAATTAATGTAACACGAATATAGAAGTTAGGGACTTTCATAATTTCTCTGTCTCTAGGCACTTGGGTATATGCTGTTTACTCTTTGTAAGTAAGTGAATATGCATGTTCATAAAAGAGCACTAACACTGGAAGTTCATTTTCTAGTAAAATATTACTAATTTTTCATCTACAGCATGAATGAAATATAACAAAATGATATTCTATTATGAAATTTCCTTTACTTCACTGTATCTGGTAAGACTTATGCGGAGGGGAGTGTCAAAAAAAGACCAGGAGACTGGAAGGAGAGAATGTCTGAAAGACTGGGTTTGTCTTTAGATTTTAGTTTAAATGCAACTACTTGGGTTATGACTTTCAAAGGTCAATTATTTTTGGCTAAATAAGTAGAAAATTGGTCCTGGTAAGCAGGCATGTATCTCCAGGCATGTATCTCCTGGGGGAGGTTTGGGGTGGGGGGAGGGAGAAACCATTGCATTGCACTACAGCAATGATACAATAATTTCACATTCATATATATAAACAGTATTAGCATAATACCATTCTTTGTAGGAAGAGATGTTAACATTTAGAGGGTTATAATTATTTTAGGAATAATGAATTTCTATAAGGCATCTGTTTTTTCCAAAGTATTTTGGTTAAAGCCTGATTTGCGTGAAAACATAAATAACCTCTTGCTCCAGACTGAGAGCATCAGCAAGCTTTAACAGATGGCCTCATTTAAAAATCATTTGTAAGATATCTCACATTTATCCAACACGCTGTCAACTTCTTCCTTTTATTCAATCATGATTTTACATATTTCTGTCATAAATATTTCTTAATCCTGTGCAATTATAGAGATCACACAATTTAGTATTTATACTTAATTTGGTTTGGGTCAACTCTGATCCTTTAAAACTTATGCCACTAACCAAAGTATTATAGAATCATTAATTATAGAAAAATATAAAGTTTAACATTAACTCACAAAAATGCAAACAAAAGCAACATTTTAATCAAGGAATAAGTGGGAAAAACAAAAGAATTGAAAAACTCCATTGTGCATCTTTCCCTGGCTCTTATTTTTTCTCTTATCTTTCATATTCAAGAACCTGGAACACAGTGGATACCTGCTGTCTCTATTTCTTCACCTCTCATTCACTTTTAAAAAAACTGCAAAACCCACTCAGTCTTTAACCAATTGCATGCAATCAAGGTTTTGTACCCCATATCCCTGAAATTTCTTGGCCAATGGCCACCCATGATTCTTATATTGCCAAATACAACCACTCAGTTAGTGACTTTCAATTCATTGCTCAAGGCATGTAGCATTCATTGTTCCTTATTCTCTCCTCAAAATTCCCTCCTCCTTCAGTTTCCATGAGACCACTCTTCAGGATTCTTTTCCATTCTCCTCTTCTAAATAAGCATGTTTTCTCCTCTTTCTTACTCTAAAGACTTCAACTACCAGCTATATAGCAATGATTCCCAAATCTATATCCCTGGCTCATATATCTCCCCTGAAGAAATTCGCACATCCAAATGTTCATAGGTTACTTCCACCTGCATGTCCGAAATTGCACCTTTTCTTAGACACTTGTCCCATCAAGTCACTCAAATCAGAAATTTGGGAACCATCTTAAACTCTTCTTCCCTCACCAAGTGACTAAGTTCAGTTGATCTTATATCTATCAGGTTCTTTTCTTAGTTTGGGTCATGATAGTAATGATAATGACCTAGATTCTTACAACATTTTTCTAACTGGACTCTGCCTTCAGTCTTGCCATCCACCCCAATTTATTTTTTCAGATTGTTGCCAGAGTGATATTTCCAAAACACAAGTCTGATTGGTATTCCTTGCATAAAACATTTACATTAAAAAAATTTTTTTTAAAAAAGATTTTATTTATTTACTCATGAGAGACACAGAGAGAGAAGCAGAGACATAGACAGAGGGAAAAGCAGGCTCCTTATGGGGAGCCCGATGTGGGATTCGATCCCAGGACCCCGGGATCACGACCTGAGCCAAAGGCAGATGCTCAACCACTGAGCCACCCAGGTGCCCCATGCATAAAATATTTAAATGGCTCCCCTTTACCCATGGGAGAGAATTAAAAAAATCATCTTTTCTGGAAATAACATTATGATCTGGCTCTCTCTTGGAAAAAAAGGGACTTCCTTTCCTTATCCATGTTTAAACTGAAGTCTTAGAACACCTAGGTGGCTCAGTGGTTGGGCATCTGCCTTTGGCTCAGGGTGTGATCTTGGAATCCTGGAGTCGAGTCCCACATTGGGCTCCCTGTACGAAGCCTGCTTTCCCTCTGCCTATGTCTCTGCCTCTCTGTGTCTCTTATGAATAAATAAATAAAATCTAAAAAAAATATAAATAAACTGAAGTCTTAATGAGATAGATGCTTGCATCTAATTATAGTAAATATGTGCGCACTTAAGATGCTTAAGATTAGAAGGCAGTCCATACCAAAAAAAAACCAACAGGAACTTGAAAGATAAAAACTGTGATACAGGTACAATGCAGAATAAAAATTAGAATTAGGAAAAGTAATAGACTAGACTTATTGGCATTGATAAGAGAAACTGGGTAACAGTTTGAACTGAATTAGGGTAACATTAACAAGACTACTGAAATACAATATCTATATATAATTTCACGAGTGGGCGTGGCCTTCATCTTTGATAAGTAGAGTCCAGAGAGAGGATCAGAAAAGAAACTGTATTTTAAGGGACCATAGAGATATTGTGTAGTGAATGACCCCTTGAAAAGACATTTCCAGTAAGTAATTTTCATGCCATAATGTATTAGTGTGCTATAATCATTTAAAAATATATAAAGAAGAAATAGTATATTTTAAAAATAAACTATATTAATGAAATTCATGAAAGTCCCTGCATTTCATGTGTTTCTATTAATTTATTAAAGTTTGAATATAAATATATTAAATTTCAACTTTTTGTTAAAAATTTGCAATTCATCTCACTGTTCTTGTGCACTGAAACCCATCTCAACTACATAATCAGAAATATATAGTGGAAAAAATGGACTAGGTGAGTAAATTATTCAATAATTCAAGATGTCTTTTATCAAATAAACTTCCTCTGTTCTTTCCTTTTTGCATAATTACTTTTAAAAACTTTTTAGGGATCCCTGGGTGGCGCAGCGGTTTAGCGCCTGCCTTTGGTCCAGGGCGCGATCCTGGAGATCCGGGATCGAATCCCACGTCAGGCTCCCGGTGCATGGAGCCTGCTTCTCCCTCTGCCTGTGTCTCTGCCTCTCTCTCTCTGTGTGTGACTATCATAAATAAATAAAAATTAAAAAAGAAAAATAAAAACTTTTCAGTATTATGTCCTAAAGTACCAATTTATGCTTGTGTGTGTATAAATCTCATTTTATAATTTTTTAGTAAGATCAAAATCAAGACTAATAACAGTACCCTAGAATTTCCCTGCACCCGTTTCTTGATACTACCCATGAAGATAGTCTCCTGTGTTTTTAAAACTTTGTTCTTTATTGAAATATACTGGAAATGAATTTTATATATGGTGTGAAAGAGAAGTCAAGATTCATTATTTTTAATTAACAGTACTATTTATTGAAAAACCCATCTTTTCCTATCTGCAACACAATGTTATTTTGTCATGAAACAAGTAATCACATATGTGTTGGTTGTTTCTGAAGTCTTTTCTACCCCATTTACTTATTGATTTATACTTGTGTCAATAACATAAGTCTTGATATCTGGAAGTATAAAGTATTCTAGCTTTGTTATGTGTAAAGATTGTGTTCTTGGCCCTTTGCATTTTCTTAAAAATGTCCACAAAAATTTTTGTTCAAATTTTGATAGGAATTGCATTTAATATAGACATCAATTCTAAAGAAAGTGACACATCAACTTATATTTGTAGTAGATTTAGTCAGACATTCAAAGTTGTGTAGGGTGTGGCAATTCTTTGTTGGGTGGGAATGCCCAGAGCATTAGTGGATGTCAAATAACCTAACCTCATTCATTAAATACTACTGACTATCCCTATGATAACCAAAACCATGTTGATATCAAAGGGTTAAAAAACTTACCTAGTGAAGTCTCATTCCTAAAATTAAATTCTATGATTTTTATTGTTCATTCATTTAATAAACATTTACTTATTACCTACTAAGTGGAAGCCACAGTGCTTTTAAAATGTTGAGCTGAATTAAAGTCCTTAAATAAAGAGTTCTTTTCTACTTTAATAAATTCAAAACTTATATCTAGGCAATTGAATTTACCCCCTAATATAGATTAGACAAATCCCTTTATATAACAAATTTGAACTCTATAAAACAGAAATAATGTCTTAATTCATTTTGGTACCACCAGTGCCTCCCATACAGCAGATTCTCAATTAGATGTTTGGCAAACAATTTTAATATACTTTAAGATAATTTTAATTCATTTAAGACTGTAGTCTCAAAATGTTCTTAGCCTTGGAACTTGCAAAAAAAGATAATGGGTTTAAATGTCCACTCAGGTAAACCTCACCAGTATTTCATGAAATTTAGGAGATCTTTTTCCTTATTTTATTCCATCCTGGAGTAATACTCATATTACTCATTTTGTCACTTTGCAACTTTAACATTATAGTAGTTTGACATGGCTTTTAAACTATGTTTTTATCAACTTGAAACTGCATATATTTTGACCTGCTACAGAAAAATAATAAATGAAAGATTTCCATTAGCTGTATGCAAGCAAAAAAAAACACACACACACACACACACACACAAAACCTTTCAAGCTTTGCATTTTTATCATGCTTGCACAAGACACCATAAAAGCAAAAATCTCAATACTTACTTACAAGATATGGCACAGAAAGAAACTATACATTTGTGTGTAAAATAAGCTGTTCCAAAAAATGAATTACATGGCTAATGTTATATTAAATTAATTAGAACATAAAGATACAAAGAAATATACTGATGAGTTTGGGCTTCAGTGGGAAAAGAGAGAAAATAAATAAATATAAATACTTGCTTAGTGACAAATATCCTCATTCAGTGAAATATTTTGGCACTATGGATGAAACAAAGGCATAGAACATAGAATTCCTCACCTCAAGGAACTTATTGTCTAATAGACAAGTGTCAAAATAGGCACAGTATAAATAGAAAGGAATGACATAAATATTTGATAATCCAAATGACGTTCACTATACAACTCAAATACATTCTTTCTGTAGCTTTCCCTGAACATGGTTTAACAAGCACCAGAATTACTGCATTATTAGTCTTTGCATAACATTTCACACCTCACTCTATTTTGTACCAATCAATCTTTATTATAGTTATTTGTTTACATATCAGTTTTCTCTACTAGACTATGAGACAGATATGTCTCATATGACAGACTATGTATATAGATATTTATATACATATATATATATAAATATAAATATATCCAACCTATTTATAGCCTGGCACATGGTAGGAACTCTTACCAATATTTAACGAAATTGAACTAACATAGTATTGTACAAAATGTACAAAAATGAGAGAACTGAAAAATAATACCAAAGTGCTAACTTGACAAACAAGTAGCGAACAGGAAACAGAGAGAGAGAGAGAGAGAGAGAGAACCAAGGGTGGGGGAAGAGGGAGAGAGAGAAGGAGAGGGAGAGGTGTAAATTCTGAAAATGTATGTAGGATCTCAGTAGAAACAGGGAAGGAGAATATCCTGAAAGTAGAATTGGTGTGATCAAGGTAGAGTTACCAGACTTTCTGCCTCTGCATCTTTCTAACTCTAGTAGCTAGCAGGGAGGATAATTTTATAAACAAGCACTTAAGAGTCTTATAAATGGACCATGAATTTTATACTCTTGAGAGTAATCTATGATTCTTCCTTCCATCTTTTGTAACTGGCAAACACCAAGTACAGTACCGTCAGGTCTTCCTTTACCATATTTCTTAGATATTCAGTTTGTTCGAACTGTTGTGCAGTTGGATAAGACATGTTGAAGCCTAGACTGCTGGGTCTCAGACCTATAGGACTTTACTTGGTGCCATGAGGCAACCCAAAGGTTTGTCCTAGACTGGTAAAAACAAGTAAGATTGGTTTCTTTCTTTTTTTTTTTAATTTTTATTTATTTATGATAGAGAGAGAGAGAGAGAGAGAGAGAGAGGCAGAGACACAGGCAGAGGGAGAAGCAGGCTCCATGCACCAGGAGCCCAACGTGGGATTCGATCCTGGGTCTCCAGGATCATGCCCTGGGCCAAAGGCAGGCGCCAAACCGCTGCGCCACCCAGGGATCCCGTAAGATTGGTTTCTTAAGGAAGTTATTTAACCTCTCTGCACTTCACATTTGAAAGACAGGGATAATAATACAGCTTTATAAGGTTGTTAAGAATTCAGTGAGTTAGCATGTGTAATTTGTGCAGTGTCTAGCAGACTTTAAGTACTCATGAAGTATTGGCTATTGTTGGGGTTAATATTTTCTAAACTATCATTAGCATCTTTGGGGGATAAGAAGAGAAAGAATACTCAGATGAAGATAAATTCAGAGAGGCTGTAAAAAGACAGTTTAGTGGAAACCAAAGAGAAGAGATAATAAAAAAAGATACGTGGGGAAAAAAGACATATGATGTAAACAAGGATAAGAACACAAAATTCTAAATAGAAAGAAGATACTTTAGTGTAATAACCTCTCTAATAACTTTGCACATTAAAAAAAATAAAATAGTATAACCCTGGGCATCACATGATTCAACAAGAATGTTCTGAGCTAATGTTTCCTGAGAGATCCTTATTGGTGTCACTTAGTAAAAATTATGGTGCTTTGTTAAGTGTGAGATTTATTTGCAACTCCCAATTCAAGCTGGAAATGACGTTTGCCATAAAAAAGAAATTTAAAAATTTCCCTCATCCCTCCTTTCTCAGGACCACAACATGAACAGAAAAAACAGCTTTGAGTCAAAGAACACGGATCCCACAGGCAGAATGTGGCCACCAGGGAGATCAGCGATAGAGAGCATTGCTGGTGGCCAACGCAGAGAGCTACAGCAATGCGGCTGTTCCTGGGGTTGACAAGCAAAGCTGGATTAGTTGAGTCCACCCTTAAGAAAGGTGCAGACATCCTCTCACAGAGCCAACCACCTAGGGCAAGAACAATGCGACTTCACACTGCACCAAAACTACTCCCTTAGCCATATGGGCAATCTCTGGTTTCCTCCTATTGTCTTGGCCTAAGTATTAATACTTTTTTAACTTAATAAAGGCAATAAATTATGTGGTCACTCTAGACGGATGGCATTAGTTCCTAACTAAAGGAAAGGGAAATATTTTAGTCATGTGACTTTGTATAATAAAATATTTATTGTTTCATTATAGTGATTTTAATCACCTTTTTTTTTTTTTTTTTTTTTTTTTTTTTAAAGTAAGCTCTAGGATTGAACTCAAGACTCTGAGATCAGGAGTTGCATACTCTACTGACTGAGCCAGCCAGGTGCCCTGACTCTTAAATCTTTTAGAAAATCCTAAATTTAAGATAAAAAAATTTACATAGATAGATAGATAGATAGATAGATACCTAGGCTGAGTGGACTTTATAGAATCAACATTCTGGTACTATAGTGAAAAACATTAGCAGAACAATGCTCTGTTAATGAGTTCTGATCCATCCTACAGAATTGTCTTAACAGGATTAATTTATATGAGTGTGATCATAACCTAATAGTACAATTTACTTTTTATTTTATTTATTTATTGTTTAAAGATTTTATTTATTTATTCATGAGAGACACAGAGAGGCAGAGACACAGACAGAGGGAGAAGCAGGTTCCTCACAGGGAGCCTGATGCGGGACTCGATCATGCCCTGAGCTGAAGGCAAGATGCTCAGCCGCTGAGACCCCAGGCATCTCCCAATAGCACAGTTTAAAAATTCATCTGTTGGGCACCTGGGTGGCTCAGTCAGTTGAGTATATGCTTTTGGCTCAGGTCCTGATACCAAGGTCTTGAGATTGAACTTTGCATTGGACTCCCTGCTCAGTGAGAAGCCTGCTTCTCCCTTTCCCTCTGCCCCTCCCTCCCTCTGCTCGTGCTCTCTCTCAAATAAATAAAATCTTTTAAAAAAATCCTTAACGGTTGTAAACTCTTTATGAAGTATATTTAAAATAAATTTATTTAGAAAATTAAAATGTGATGATGCCTCAGCACCCATGGCATCTTTCCTCTGCTCAGAAACATTTTATAGCTTTCTGGTGTGTATTAGATTAATTATAAATGCCTCAGCCTGGCATCAACGGCTCTGTGGGATAGAGCTCAAGTCTACTGTTTTTATCTTAAATTTCCACTGTATCTCTCTACCTCAAAGAAACACATGATTTGTTCCTGTTATTCTTTTCACCTCAACATTTCCTCATTTTGTTTGGAGAGGGGCAATATGAATAACTAAAACACTAACCCTTCCCAGACTGCCTGTTGCCTGGGTGGCAATTTGTAAAGTTCTGATCAATGAGTTATAATAGAATTCTATAGAGGAGTATTTGGAAAGTTTTCCTTTCCTTTTCTCCTTCCCTCAATCCCTTCTTCCTGTTGGATTAGAGACCGGTACTTGGAACTGCAACATCATCTTGTGATCATGAGGCAACAAGTATGAGGGAAAGTCTCAAAATTATGGAAATATGATCTTGACATTCTAGAACCACTGAATTGATACCAGCAGCTGCTTACCTTCAGATTTCTTGTTTGTCTGAAATATAAAGCTTTATTTACCAAAGCTTCTATCAATTAAGTTTATTTTTACATGCACCTGAATCATGTCCTAACTGACATATCTTCTCTCCAGGTTTCCAGATTGATCACACATTACCTTCTTTTTTAATTTTCTCATTTGCTTTCAAACAGACGAAGCATCTTTGTCTTCTATGAGCTCCATAGCATTTTGTGCTTGTTTTTATGCTTAGAATATTTTGTCTTGTATTGATTTTTGTATATTTGCTTAATCTCTTCTACTACTGTGTTCACTTTCTGGTGTAAGAATAGTGTTTTATTTACATGCTTTATACACAGCAGGCTTCTAAATATTTTTTCTGAACTGACTTAGACTAAGTATATTACACTACAGTATTCGTGTTTACCAATAATTCTACATATTATGAATGATGTAAAGCTTGTGCTGCCTACAGATATCTCCTCACAGTATAGAACCAACTATAATTATATGTGGCTGCTGGATGAATTAAAAATGCTTCTTTCTGTTGTTTGGATACATGTTCCTTCCGGAACATGTACAGAAGTCTGAAGTCTTATTCTAGTCCTGGTCCCAATTTGCCCTAGGATACAAAGCTGAATTAAAAATAAAATAAAATGTTCCAAACTAAATACATGAGTCTGAATTTTTATAGAAATATAAGTCACTAAGCTGGTTAATTCCAAGTGTTAGTATTGAACCAGGATGCACTGACATCTACAGGTTCCATCAAGAAAACTTAATCACAGGTTAATAAAGGTATGCCTATGTTGTGTATTTTGTGATACATGAGTTAATTAATACCTCACAAGTATTCAATTTGCTAAGGTTTGAGTTCCTCAGGATAAACTAATTATATTTTTAATTGAGTACTTACAATCCCTGACAAAGAGAGATTCATTCAGTCCAACATTAACACTTTGCATTAAATAAAATGAGTCTACCTTAGAGTTTTTCTGAACAACTTTGTTATTAAACTCTGTACAAGTTTTTTTTTTTTTAAATTTTATTTATTTACTCATGAAAGACATACACAGAGAAAGAAAGACACAGAGACACAGGCAGAGGGAGAAGCAGACTCCATGCAGGGAGCCCGACATGGGACTCGATCCTGGGACTCCAGGATCACACCCCAGGCCAAAGGCAGGTGCTTAACCGCTAAGCCACCCAGGTGTCCCTCTGTAAAGGTTTTTATAAGACAGTTTATTATGCAGTGTATGGAAGAGTAGTTTAGGAGATCATTCATTTAACACTCAAGGGCAGTGGATTTAAATATATTTTAGTTGTCCAACCCTTACTTCAAATAAAATATATGAAACAGAGTTGAGGCTGGGGTGAGTACACTCAATTTAGTCTTTCCCTTGTCTTTGGCTTCCCTCTCACCCATAATCCAAACAAGCAATTCCAGAGGCACCTTTTACTATCACAAGGGCCATAGTATTTTGAAAACCAATGCTATAGGGAATATGCATTTTAAAAACCTAAGATGCAAATATAGAAATATTTTCTTAAATATCATTTTGGCAAAAAAGGGTTCTTGCCAGTTTCAATACATAATATACCTAACTCAGCTCGTTCTGAAGAAAAGGAACCAATAAAAAAAAAAAAAAAAAAAGAAAAGGAACCAATAAATGCTTAATTTTGTTAATGATGTTATAAGGATAAAAAGTACCTTGGAAACTTCTTGTTTCTAGTGGAATATAAGGAGCTTGGAAGTCATCAGTCTTATTCCCCAAATGAGAAAAAAGCTGAACAAACTGAACTTATCAGAGCAGTGCGGTCACAGGGCAAGCCACTACCCAGAAAATTTTGGAAATGATAGGTAGTTAGCTACAGAGAAACACAACTTACTAGAGCAGAAGCCTGAGGAAAAAAATCTTCACAGGAGCCAGTACTAGAGGAAAACAAACAAACAAACAAAAAACCCCAAAACCCCTAAACTGTAAATGACAAATTGCTAGAAGGTCAGTATGGACAAGTTTTGAGATTACAAAAATCCAAGGGGTGCCTAGTCTGAGATACAGAAAAACTCAGTATCATCGGTTTCAGTTCTTTCAACTTGATGTAAAATTCAATGCAATCCCAAGAAAAATATCAGCAAGTTATTTTGTAGATACTAACCAAATGATAAAAAACTTTTTATGGTAAGGCAAAAGACCTAGAATAGTTAACACAATATTGAAGAACACAGTTGGAGGAATGACACTACTTATTATGTATGGGCTGAACTGTGTTCCCCCCAAATTCATATGTTGAAGATCTAACCCCCATCTAACTCCCAGTACCTCAAAATGTAACGGTATTTGGAGATAAGGTCTTTAAAGAGATAATTAAGTTAAAATGAGTCTTTAGGGTGAGCTCTACTCCATTATGATTGGCATCCTGATAAAAAGAAGAAATTTGGACACAGATATATACAGAAGAAAGACCACCTAATGACACAGGGAGAAGATGGCAAACTACAAGCTGAGGAGAGGTCTCAGAAGAAACTATCTCTGCTGACACCTTGATCTTGGATTTCTGGCCTTGAGAACTGTGGGAAAATAAAATTTCTGTTGTTTAAGTCACCCAGTCTATGGTATTTGTTAGGCAGCTCTAGCAAACTACCTTATTTCAAGACTTAACTCTATACACTAATCAAGACAGTATGATATTGATGAAAGAACAGACCAGTAGATAAATAGAACAGTATACAGAGCCTAGAAATAGACCCACACAAATATAGTCAACTGATCTTTGACTGGACAAATGCGATTTGATGGAAAAGGATAGTCTTTTCAACAAATGGTACTGAAATAAATGGATGTCCACATGCAAAGAATGAACCTAGGTACAGATCCTACACCTTTCACTAAAAAGTAACTCAAAGTGAGTAACAGACCTAAAATGCAAAGCTATAAAATCTTGGAAGATAATATAGGAGAAAATTTAGGTGATCTTGGGTTATATTATATATAACATCAAAAGCAGGACCCATGAAAGAAAAAAATGTTAAGTTGGGTTTCATTAAAAGTTAAAAACTTCTGGGCAGCCCAGGTGGCTCAGCGGTTTAGTGCCACCTCCAGCCCAGGGCATGATCCTGGAGACCCGGGATCGAGTCCCACGTTGGGCTCCCTGCATGGAGCCTGCTTTTCCGTCTGCCTGTGTCTCTGCCTCTCTCTCTCTCTCTGTCTCTCATGAATAAATAAATAAAATCTTAAAAAAAAGTCAAAAAATTCTGTTCTGTGAAAGATACTGTTAAGAGAATGAAGACAAGCTGCAGACTGGGAGAAAATCTTTGCAAAACATATATATATTATATGTTATATAATATAACATAAAAAATTTAGAAAAGACTCTTAAGATTCAACAATAAGAAAAAATACACTCTAATTAAAAAGCAAAAGATTTGAACAGTTGCCTCACCAAAGAAGACACGCAAATGGCAAATAAGCATATAAAAAGATGTTCAACATTATATGTAATCAGGGCACTACAAATTAAAACATCGAGATAGTACTACACATCTATTAGTATGGCTCAAATCTGAAACGTTAACAACACCAAATGCTGGCAAGGATGTTGAGCAACAAAAACCTCCATTCATTGTTGGTGGAAATATAAAATGGTACGACCACTTTGGAAGGCAGTTGGGCAATTATAAAACTAAACATTTTTTCCCATATAATCCAGCATTTATATCCCTTGGAATTTACACAAATGAGTTGAAAGCTTATATCCACACAAAGCCTGCACACAAATTTTTTAACAGCTTTATTCATAACTGCTAAAGCTTAGAAGCAATCAGAATATCCTTCAGTAGGTATGAATGGATAAACAAACAATGGTACATCTATACAATGGAATATTATTTAGTGACAAAAAGAAATGAGCTATCAAGTCACAAAAAGACAAGGAGGAACCTTAAATGTATATTGCTCAATGAAAGAAGTCAATCCAAAAAGCTACATACTATGATTTCTATTATCTGACATTCTGGAAAAGGCAAAACTATGGGGACACTAAAAAGATCAGTGGTTGCCAGAGATTTTTTGGGGAAAAGGTATGAATAGATGGAAAACAGGATATTTTTAGAATAGCTGATATACAGATATATCATTTGATGGTACATGTGATTATATATTTGTCAAACCCACAGAATGTCCACCACAAAGAGGGAATCTTAATGTATACTATGGACTTCAGTTAATAACGTGTCAATACTGGCTCATCAATTGTAACAAATGTATACACTAAAGCAAGATGTTAATAATAAGGGAAACTGAGGCTGGAGCGGGGGTGGTATGAATGTCACAGGGGAACTCTGTACTTTTCTCTCAAATTCTTTGTAAGCTTAAAACTGTTCTAAAAAAAGTCCATTAATTTTTAAGAAGTGTCTTGTATTGGTATTCCAATACCAATTGGAATTGGTATTCAATTATTGAGTATTCCATTCCACTCGTTTATTTTTTAAAAAATAAATTGACGGGATCCCTGGGTGGCGCAGCGGTTTGGCGCCTGCCTTTGGCCCAGGGCGTGATCCTGGAGACCCGGGATCGAGTCCCACGTCGGGCTCCCGGTGCATGGAGCCTGCTTCTCCCTCTGCCTGTGTCTCTGCCTCTCTCTCTCTGTGTGACTATCATAAATAAATAAAAATTAAAAAAAAATAAAAATAAATAAATTGACATAAACTAAAGATCTATTTTTTGCAGATTATAATGGAAGTAGACATCGTAAGGAAACTAATCTATTGTAAAAAAGAGAGAGAGAATATTCTACATTTTAATCTGCTACATAATATAAAGCAGAAGTCTTAAAACTGTAAAATGCATGCCCTTTACAAAGACTCTGTAATGGGTTTTTGGGTATGGATAGTTTTAAACGAATTGAATTTTGAGATCTTTAATTTTCAGTTATTCTCTCCTAAAATTGACCTACTTGAAAACGTACCTAGAGTCTGCAGGTTCTCCTTTCTGATGTGACTAAACTTGGCAGACAGAAGGCATAGCTCTCACCTACCCTGAATCTTAGCATGATGCATTGCTCCCAAGGAAGAGTCCCAAGACTGCAAAGCAACAACAAACCAATGGGGACTTGTGCCTTGTTTCATAATAAAGAGGGGACAAACACATGGCAATGAAAATAAGAAGACTATCCTAGAAACATGTTTATTGTATTTAAAAAATGAAGTCAGAATTTCTTCTCATTGATTTGACAATGATTGCCAATTATGCTATCTTATGAACTTTTTCTATAAATTAAGCTAAATCCTCATTTCATGGTTTTGATAAAAATATATTTAAAGCATACATCTCATAGGTGAGAAATGATATTGTCACTTCACACAATGAAAGATATTATAAATCAACTTAAAATGTGTGGTAAGGTACATGGTTTTAAAATTGTTTTAGAGAATACTCAAACAAAAAAAAAGAAAAATATGATCTATACCATGCCACTTAATATTACCTTGCTTTTTATACCACTTCTCCTGTTTTCCTTTGCTTTTGGGCAAATTCATGTTACTCGATGCCACACTTATATGATAATTTCAGTCTCCTGCATTCTAAATCTTCTTCAAGAATATACTAGGTATCATAAATGCCCTTTCCCTTTAATCTGAAAGCAACGTTTTTCTCACTAGAAATTATAAAGTCCTAAAGACAGCATTTATCTCTAAATATATGGTTACTTAAAAAAAAGAGATGAAAAAAAAAGAATGTATGGCATTAAGCAAATCTGTAGCCAGTTAATTTCACAGTTGATACTGTATAATTCTTTTAGTCACTCTTGTTTTGTAAATATAAATAAAAAAATTGATGCTGGATGAACTAAAAGTAGCTATAATTGAAAAGCTAGAAAGAGAGTTGGCCTTTGGAGTTTGTTATGGGCTGAATTGGAGGGTAGGCATTCACTCAAAATGTGACCCTGGGCAAGTGACTTAACCTTTTTAAGCCCCTTCATTAGACTTTGAGGACTGGCTGTGGGGATTAAATGGTACAATACAGGTAATGTGCTTGGTGTAGTGTCTGCCACTATTAAGTACTCAATAAATGATAGCAATAAGTGATCTATTATTATTACTATTAATATTACCTCCCAAATTCATTCATGCTTGTACATAGCTTAAATAGGGAAAGGGAGGAAAATGAGATAGTTTGGGGGTGAACTGAGACATATGTAACAATAGAAAGTGTTTTTTGAGCACTTTATCATGTGTCAGACTGTTCTAAACAGAGAAAAATCCTTGTTCTTGTGAAGCTCACATTCTGGTAGGAGATGGAAAATGAACATAATAAATGGGAAAATGATATAACATTTTAGAAGGTGGTAAGTGCTATGGAAAATATAGAGCAGATCAAGAGTAACCAGGAATGGCAGATTGAGGGTAAACTACTTTGAAATGGATGGTCAGGAAAAGCTTCATTAAGAAGGTGATATTTCAACAAATATTTGAAGGTGAGGAAGTTAGCTATGAAAAGATCTGAGAAAGGAAGATTTCAAGCAAAGGGAACTGGCAGCAAATGCCCTAAGGCTTGGCATGGTCAAGGAATAGGAAGTATGGCTGAATCAGAGCAAACGTGGGGAGAGGAATAAAACATGAAATCAGAGAATTAAGGCAGCCAGGTGGTGGTGGTGGTGGGGTCTCAGTGGCCACCAAAGTGAGATGGAGATTTGATAGAGAGTTTTGAGCAGAGAAATGACATAGGATGTGTCTTATGTTTTAATGGAGATTTGATAGAGTTTTGAGCAGAGAAATAACATAGGATGTGTCTTATGTTTTAAAAGAATCATCTTTCTGGCTGCTGCATAAGAACAAATTGAAGGAGATTAGTGTTAAAAGCAGATTATCTAGTTAGGAGGCTATTACAATAACCCAGATAAAACAACAGGATGTTTTGGACTGAATGGTAGCATTGGCAGTAGTGAAAATTGGTTTGATTTTTTTTAATAAAGATTTTTATTTTATTTATTCATGAGAGAGAGAGGCAGAAACACAGGCAGAGGGAGAAACAGGCTCCATGCAGGGAGCCTGACGCAGGACTCGATTCCAGGTCTCCAGGATCACGCCCTGGGCAGAAGGCGGCGCCAAACCACTGAGCCACTGGGGCTGCCCGAAAATTGGTTTGATTATGAATATATTTTAAAAGCAGAGTCAGTAGGATTTTCTGTCAGATTGGATGTTGGGTAAACAGTGATTGTGCTGAGGAGAAAAGAAAAATCTTACTCTGAACACCTGGAAAAGATTATATGAATATAGTATTTTCAGAGGTGGGACTTCCACAACGTCCACGGTATAAGTACCTAAGAGGTCTGAAACTAATATGATATTGTATTTCAATGATACTCAAATTTTTAAAAAAGTATGTAAGAGGTGGTGTGAGAAAAGAAACCATGTGTAATGTTTCCATTTCTCACAGTGCCTGCTCATAACTTCAACATTGTATGTGCTTAAGAAATACATACATTTTTTAAAAAGTTTAAATGTATTAATTGCTCTATCACAGTTCCTTCTCATGACTCCCGGGGGGAAAAACTCTATCCATTCAATCTGTCACAATCTCTTTCCTTTCCTGTCCTTATTCTTCATTTCTATTTGACAGTGATGATTTTTCCTGCTTGCAAAGATTTTATATGTTAAGGAAATCGGATGAATAAATAACTACCTTTTCTGTAGGATTACCAATACAAAGAGAAAGAGGAAAAAGAGAGTTGTAGCAATTAGCAAGCATTTAGCTTCAGTAATTTCCAAAGCTTCATTACTGCCACACCATGTACAAATACACCTAGCATTTTTTACAGTCCCAGGTATTTTTTTTTTTAAACTAGGTACCAGAAACTAGAATTAATGAAGATATTGTTACTGATATTATATAAAGAGATAATATTCAACTTTGTTTTGGTAATATGGACAGAATGTAAATTCAGTTCATAAATGTAAAATCAAATTGTTTCAGAATTCCTGTTCCTGAATAAATCATGTTTAGTTTTGTGTCTTCAGGTTTGAGAGAAAAAACATGCCCTGGCATTTTTCAAATAGGCCTTATGTGAAGACCCCAATGCTATAGGGAAGAATGTTTTAGCTCCATTTACTTCCAGTCCTAAAATGCATAAGTGGCAAAATGAAGAAAAATGGTTGGTAAGTCAAGCTAAAAAGGTAACTCATATTAACAGTCTTATAAATGAGGCTTTCTATATCAAATGTTTTGGCATAGCTTTCTAAAATATACACATAATACAGACTTCTATTCAAATTAGATAGAAATACATGTTTCCCCATATTCTACCTTTTATTAAAGAAAATGTGTCAACCAAAGACATGGTGATGACTGGTAGCATCACACTTAGTTTTCCTATTAAAATGCCAAGAGCATGCAAGCAATTTAACACACCAACTCAGAGGCATTTTTTTTTCTTATTTAGTAAGTGAAGAATGTGTCTTCAATGCTCCTCTGTGCATCCTTTATTAAATAAAATGTTCTACAACCTTTAAAATGTTCTAAAAGGTTTTCTAAATAGTATTCTATTAAATGCTCTATTAAATAAATTTTTCAAGAGGTTCTAAACGAGGGACGCCTGGGTGGTTCAGTTGGTTAAGCATTTGCCTTCAGCTTAGGTCATGCTCTCGGGGTCCTGGGATGAAGCCTTGGTTGGGCTCCCTGCTCAGTGTGGAGTCTGCTTCTTTCTCTCCCTCTGCCCCTCCACCCCACTCATGCTCTGTCTCTGTCCCTCTCTCTGAAATAAATAAATAAAATCTTAAAAAGGAAAAAGAGGTTCTACACAGATCTTGTTGTACTGTTTACTTACATAAAAAAAAAAAAAATCAGTTCTCCAATGCAGACTGATGAATTGCTAATAGTATTATCCATGCTAGATACTTCCAACAATCACATTTTGGTTTGTTTTCATGGTCATATACTATATCCCTTAGGTCAAAGGATATCTTAAATAAGAAGTTGTAGCCTAACAGCATCTCTAAGAAATCTTCCAGTTCTGTTAAATAAAGTAACAATAAGCGACTTGATATATAATCAAAAGAATCAATTAACACATCATATTGTGTACTAGGAATTCCAAACATATTTGGTGTGTTTAAAGAAATATTTTCAAAAAAAAATAAAGGAACATTTTCAGTTATCTTCTTTTATTTTTTTATTTATTTATTTATTTTATTTTTTATCTTCTTTTAAATAATTCGTATTACACCTAGAAATGTTTGATGATCAAAGCAGTATAGTTTGTTATGGTAACTGATAATGAGATGAGAGTTTATGCATCAGAACCATGACTTATCAAAAACTACTGCTATATCATGATAGTTTTATTAATTTCTGGGTTTTAGTCTTCCATACTTAATAAGAATATCATCAGTTCATATGGAAGCCATTTGAGAACATGTTATTAGACTTGTATAGTAAATGAATTGCTCATGTAATGGCTAGTTGATTGAATTATTACTTCTAATTTACAGATGCTCAATAAATTTCTGAGGAGTTATATGCAGATTTACACAGTAACAGCATAAACACTATTTATAACAAATACCATTATAACAAAATCCCCTTATGACAAAAGATTTCAAATTCCCAAATGATGGCTTATATATATTTAAAAATAGTAACTGATACAACTTCAATGTAACAAAACAGTTTGTACAATCTCTTTGAAACTTCTACAACAGAGAAGCCCTTAATGACTTATGTAATAACAATGAGATAGATGAGCATAGAGTACACTCACAACTGGCTCCATCACCATTAATTACTTAAAACTAGGTCCAGTTGAGTAGGCTGGTGAAGGCCACAGAGTTATCTATAGAGATGTATCTAGAGGTTTTTCTATCTGTGTAAGAATTTAGGGTTGAGTAGGGTGCCCTACTTATAGTCATCAGCCTCATCCTGCCACCTCACCTCCCTCACCTCCCTTTTGTGCCCCGACCAGAAAAACAAAATGAATACTAAGCAGCTAAAAGATAGTCCCTGCTTAAAACAAAGTTCTTGGTAGGAGTGAAAGAATGGTAATACTGTAGCCAGCCTAGAGCTTGATGACCTATCTTAGCAGCCTGAAGCCCAACCTTAGGTCACATGACTACTTCAGAGGTTCACAGAATTTTGTATGAGGCAGAGTCAGGGGAAGAGAAGTGCTTTTCACAGTCACTTCACAAGTAAGTCTTGTTGCTTTCTATCCTTAGATGCTGTAGCCATTATTCACTGGGGAGCTCAATGTGCTATTAGAAAGGCTGTTATGAGGATATGTGTTTTGGGGTATCGATGTTGAGTTATCTGCATCTGAATATGTGTATGTGTCATTGAAGGTTATTAGGTGCTAGGCTAGGCATTTGTTATGGACCTTTTAGTCTAAGTAGAATAAAGGGGGTGAAATATCTTGTTTATAAGAGCATAAAATCTTATATCTCAATTTAGTGAGCTATTATCTAAAATGTATTAAGTCTATGAAATCATATATAATGTATGATGTTTACTTTTAATGACTGATAATGTGTGAAATTTTCTTTCAGTGGTTTAATATGAAATGAATAATTGCATACTTCCCATTGTAAATCTTAAATACTTTCCAATGGCAAGGCTAGTTAAAATATTTCTGTTCTCATTCTTGCATATTACATGAGCTACAAAATTCACCTTTTAAGTTCTGTTCTCTAGTGTAGAGACACTAACAAATTATTTATTATTATTATTGTTTTTTACAAAAGGCTTCTAAGTGAATAGTTGTGATTCCATGTGTAAGTATGCGAGCAAAGAAACCATTTAACTAACTTTTATGATTTTATTTTGAAAATCAGGCTGATGTGTAAGGAAACTTAGGCCTTCTACTTTCTATTTCAAATCTTTAATTATAAGCATTATACATTTGAAAGGCATCTTAAATTAGGTATTATCTTAGCCCTACCTTTATTTACTTTCACATAATTATCCTGATGAAAGATATAATTATGGCATTATACAAAAGTACTAACCCATTTTTTAAAATTTTTCCTAAGTGATAAACACATTACATATGGATTAAGGCAATAAATCTCCAACTAAAATAGCTAGGATTTAATTGAAAAGTGGAAACTAGAATTCCTAGTTCTTGGTTAAAAAAAAAAAAAAACCTTATGAAAAACAGTATTTGGGGGAAATGCTTTATGAATAAATTTCAAGATATAATTATAATTTTCTAGTTACATAAAAATGTTTATTTTAATGCCCAATTTTAGAGAAGAAAAACTGAGAAACATGTCTTTTAACACCATGGAAAAAAAGCAAAAGGCTCTCTTTGCTTGAATTTTTCATTTTGTATTACTGTGGAGTGTCATGGAGACAGAATCACAATGTGACATTTTAATCCTCATCTTTGATGTCTGCAGCATAAAATTATTACTCTTAGAGCAGTGAGAAGGAGTCCCTATTTAGAAAACAATGAGGCTTATTATGTAATAACTGGAAGGAGAAATCATCCTCTGTAACTAGCAGAGTAGCTTCCAATCCTCTGAAGGAATGGTAAAAGAAGATGGCCAGGACATAACACTTCCAAACTTAATTTTAAACAATGACCCAAATTATCATAAAATAATTAATCATGTTTCACTCAAGTGATAATAGATATAAATGTCAATTGACTAGGAACAATGAATATGTAGGCCCATGGGATATTACTATCCAATGTTATCAAGATGTTATCAACTTGGCACCTCCCCTCTATTTGAAGGGTATATTTTAAATGCTCAGTTGGTTTGGCTTTAATTAGTCATCCTGATGGGTATTCATACCCAATCTTTACCACATGTCTATAGAGGCAAGAGGAAGAGATAATATAGACAAGCTAAAAAAAAAAAAAAAGCATTTAAATTTGAATTAAAGTTATTTGATAGTGTTTTAATGCACTAAAAAAGTTTCTCATTAAAAAGGAGAGTTTTACATAAGCCAAAGATTTAGAAGGAAGTCACTATATTGGTAGGGAAGGGCCGCTGGAGTGGAGAAGCTAGTAAAATCTTCACCAAGTAGAAAAGACTGAGTTAGGTATCAAAGTGCATATCTTTTTTTTTTTTTTTTAAGTTCTAGGTTGATATGGAGAAGCGCTGCAACATTAAAGGCAAGAAACAGTTCATTAACTAGGGAAAATTAAAACAGGCTGGTATGGCTACTATGCCAGGGGCTGCACTTGGGCTTTGAGAATTGATTCCTTAATGCTCTTCTTCAAAGAGCAGACAACTCAGACCCATATAGAGAGTTAATTAAAGATGTAGTCAGGGTACTACATTATACCTATAGTCAACAATAATATATCATACAATTAAAAACTGTTTAAGAGGATAGATCTGAAGGTTTTTTTTTTTTTTTTTAAGGATTTTATTTTACTTATGAGAGAGAGCAAGCAGGGAGAGGCACAGAGGGAGAGGGAGAAAGAATCTGAAGCAGGACTCAGTGCTGAGCACAGAAGCCCAACATGGGGCTTGATCTCAGAACCCTGAGATCATGACCTGAGCCGAAACCGAGTTGGTTGCTCAAATGACTGAGTGACCCAGGCACCCCTCATGTTAAGTGTTCTTATTACAATTAAAAAAGAGAGAGATGTAGTCAGATATTTAGTAGACATATGTAGCTGATATACTGTTATATTTAGTAGATGTATTATTTTCCACATATTATTTGTTTTTCATTCAACAAACATTTACTAAACACCTACTGTGTGCTAGAGCCTGTGTTAGGTGCTGTGGATACATTATTAAACAAGAATATGAAACAATTGCTGCCACCAGCTTACAGTACAAACATCAAGGAAAGAAAATATTACAATAATATTTATAAGTGCGAAAATAGAGATTATTTACAAGGCACTCTAGGAGTACAGAGGGAGGCTACCCAACCTGGTTTTGGAAAATCAGGATAGATATTTTAGAGGAAGTGACATCTACCTGAAGGAAGAATAAGAATGATCTGGCAAGAATACTTGGAAGAAAAGGGAGAATATTTTTGGCATTTACAGAAGAGCTGGATGTGACAAAATGGGCCACTGTGGGGACTGCATGTACAAGAGTCAGGCTGCAAGTTGGAGTTCAGGCAAGAGATGGGCTAGAGACATTGCCAGAGGCCAGATATAAGGGTATGTATTTTGATAAAAAGCACTGGACTAGATTAAAAATTTACTTAAAAGTACCTCTATAAATATTCACTGAATGAAATAACAGAAATCTACCATTAATCTGGCTCTCACATAATTAGTCCTTGAAACTTCAATTGACTTAGCATGTACATTATATTGAAATAACAAACATTTCATCCCAGGTCAGGATATTAAAAAATCTGACCCAATTTCTCACACTTCTCTCTAAGGGACTCTTACACATGCCCCACTCCCACCCTCACACACGGCACCAAAGTAAATTTCATCCCAATTTTTAAAGCAAAGATGAGGGAATTATTTTAGTGGGAAGGAATTATTCCCTTTTATACAAACAAGTCACTTGAGTGTTGCTAATCATTTAATTAAAAATAGTCTGAAGGCACAATAATTTTGTCTTAGTGTTAAGGCTTTTTTCAGGATAATTTTATATAACATTTACTAAGATGAATGACCATTTTACTCTTTTCTTGTCATATGTTTTCTAAGATTCATGGTATACTATGCTTAGGCATATAAGTATATTTTTTTAAAATGTTGAAAAAAAGGTTTTATTAAAACCGAAAACAAAAAGCATAATTATTTAAATATTATACAAAACATCATTTTAATCTGCATGTTTTCTAAATTTAAAATAAACATTCTGCTTTCCAAATGAAGCAATTACTTTTTCAGATCATAACTATTCAATAATTACCATTTTTAAATTTTTGAATATTTACTGCAAAGCAATGTGGTATCAACTTTTCTGATTAGAAAATAGATGCTTGTGGGAAAAATGGAAGCAATTTTATTTAAAAAAATATGCAGATGCATCCTATAATAAAAAATACATTTAATGATCATATAATTAGATGGGAGGAGTAACTGGAGATGATAAGATGAATGGATCACAGCTTTTACTGCATTAGTTAAAATTTAACACAAAATTAAGGCTGCCTACCATTGGAGTTACTGTATAAGTTAGATTTTTTTCATTTTATTATTTTGAAATAAAGAATATGCATAGTTTACTGATAGCACTCCCTTTTCTTCAGAAGTATATGTCATTAAAGTATATTATGCAGCTCATAAAGTTGAAATTATAAACTTAAAATTAAAAATATGGAAATCTGTAAATTTACTTTGACATTTTTTTCAGGATATTTATTTTAGATGATGTTACTGAAATCTCATGTGACTCACTTATAACCATCATATTAGTTGAAACAAAAATACTAGAAAATAAAAATTTAAGATTAAATTTGTTAGAAATAATTTATATTGCACTGAAAAATATGAGTGTTTCACCTACTATATTGACTAAATAATTTTGTGATACTAGGAATCTAATTTACATAAATTTCCAAATAAAGTTGATGGTTATTTGACATCGGTTACTTTAGAAAGGCTCTGTGCAGAACACATTAATGATTATACTACTGTTTCATAAGATTATAGAAAAAATTGTCTTTATTAGAAGGAATCTTTCCAAGGGAATAATAAACTTTAATTAACACTAAAGGATAATTAAGAATAAACTTATTAAGTGACTGTTCTGATAAACTAACATGGGTCAAACTTTCCAGGCCACCTAATTATCTTTAGGTGGAATCACATTTCAACAATCCAGGCCAGGTTAAAAAAGATACCATTTTATCACAACTTCTATATGTGGTCTTTGAAAAACTATTTTAATATCCAAATGCCTTTGTTTAAATCATCTCAATCTTGTCTTTTACAATTTAAATCTCATATTCATTTGGTTCTCCATGTTGGCTGTTAAAAGTAGCCTTATGATTAAACCCTCTATATACATTCTTGAAAATCATTTCAGATTTTTCATTTAAGATATTAACAGTAGGTCCTTTCCTACTGTTAGGAAGGTCCATCTCCTTGCCCATCATTTCAAAATATTTGATAATTTCTGATTCCAAAGGAAGAAGTTTCACAAAAAAATATAGGTCAGTAAATGAGTTTATTTTAAAATCTACATAAGGAATATTTATTAAAAAATCAAAATTTTCCTGCTGCAGTGTTCAATTTATTATTCTTTTCAAATCTATTTTTAACTTTGAAATACATTTGAAACTTATTTTGAAAAATATTTTTATTAATGAGATAAACCTTCTTAAAAACTTTTTTTTGTAATATAAAAATTTACAGAGATGGTTCAAGAACTGGTAAATTATGGTAGGAATCAAAATACTAATAGAAAATCTTTGATTTTTGACAATTGTGGTATATAGATAAAAGAACATTTTAGAAAGCAGAAATATTTTCTTAGATGACTATAATTTTTAACTTCATAGTGAAGCTAACCTATAGGTAGTACTTGTAATGGAGGAAAATGTTCACCAAACATTTTTGGGTAAAAAAAAAGATATTTGTAATATAAAAGCAATCCCAGTGAAAATTGGAGAAATTAGAAAAGAGAAATCTCTCCCTTCTGCTACAGGCATAGTTTAAGTCTTATTTCACAAATAAAAGGACCCTCCCTAGCATATGGAGTAGTTGCCATGTCCTCCCAGGGATGGTCTGTAGCTATGTTCACCTCAGGCTCATCAAGAAGAGGTGAACTGTCAAATATAATTTCAGTCATAGGGTGGTTTGGTTGAGACAGATTAGTGGTATGCAATCATGATAGATAGTTTATCCTAGTTCCAAAATGCCGCTTGGGAAATCTTGAACTCAAATGAACAGAGACTCAGTCATTATTAGTGTCAAAAAGGTATACAGAGACAAAATTTGGTTGGCAGCACGAAAGATGAATCAAAGCAAAAAAAGTGACCAATTGCATGTTCAAAATCGAAATTGAGAAGCATATTACAGTTTGGAAACACTTTAAATACCAGAAAAGTCACACATTACTAGTTGTTCACTGATTAATATTTAAAACATGTTCCTCTAAAGTAATATATTTTTAGAAAGACAATACAAATTGCATGTGTTATCATATTTCAAAATCTTTATTCTCAGTGTGATGCTGAATTAGAGTCTCCTCTTATATAAAGGATTAAGACAGTGAGATACTTTAAAAAATTTTACGTAATTTTTACTCCTTTCCTTCAGTTGAAAATTCCAAGAAATAGTTTTTTTAAAAGAAAAATTGGTTTTGTGGAAATATATTAACATTTAAGTGTCACATAATTTGATGACTTCCTTAGGAAGAAATCAGGATATAGAAAGGGTATAAACTTAGAATGTGGAAAAACTTAGAACTAAAGAACCTTCCAAATATTTTCTAAATATTTTCTAAATACACATTTATAAATTATAAAATACATTATTCTATTAGCAAACACAAACTTTGGTATCTTTAAATCAACCCCCCCCCCAAACCAACTGAATATCCACAAAAAGAATGTCCTCAAGTGTCACTGCCTGAAGTGATATGCTCTGACAAATCTAACAGCTCTTTCTGTGTCATTCCTAATGCACTTGTCACTCAGTATTATCCATCCTCATTAATGACAATGGGAAAGTTTATCTTGGGAACACGTTTTAAATCATCTACTCTTTACAATGGGACCATGAAATCTCTTACAAAACATGAGGCGGGAACTACTCTGACAACAAAACCCCTTCCTGGCAGCTTTATTCTTAATTCCTGTTCAAGGAGTAATCTGTTTATTATAAAATCATACAGAACAATATATTAAACAGAATTTGAAACAAGAATAGCTAGTGTGATTTTCAAGCTTACAAGTATTTTTACAACATTTTTATTAGGCTGAAAACACTAAGTTGAGTCCTTTTTGTGTGGTTTCATGCAATCTTCTTTTCTATTCTACATTATAAACACCTTTGCAAAGGATTGGTTTTATCTAATTTTAAAACAATTTACAAGTGCCAAAGACATTAATCCTTATATAATTATTTAAAAAATAATAATATGCATTAAGGAAAAGCAATTCTGTGTTCATGTTTAAATTTCCTAACTAAAATGGCAAAAGATTTCAGCTCAAGTTTCATACAGCTTAAAAATATTCTGACCAGTCCCCAAACTGTTTTTAATAATATATTTATATTTTAAGTTTTAATGTGGTCTTATTTCCTTGCCTAAAAAATTCCTACAGTTAAAAATATGAAGTGAAAAATAAGCAAGACTTCTTGATCCATCGTGGCCACTTAAACCTTCTGTTTTAATTTGGCTATCAATTACATACACTAGGTAGTGTGGATAATGAGCAGCTAATCTTTCTTTGGTATACTTTTGCTGCTAAAATCAAAACCTGCTAGAGATATATCCTTATGCTTCTAATTACTCAATCATCAAAAGTTTCATGCTACTTTTTGATTAATTTACTTATGGCAAAATAATCTTAAATAGATTACAATAAATTTGAAAAGTCATACTTAATGTAGATTTTCTCACTTTTAATCTGAAGTTCACTTGTGAATTCAAACATGCTAAAGACAAAAATATTGATTTCTAATACTTAAATTGTATGCACCTGTAATTCATGAAGCCTTTTTTACCTCAGAACTCAAGATTATTACTTTAGTATTTCTAATTAACACCTTATTTTAAAGAAAAAAGAAAAAAGGTTCCATTAAAGGGTGTTTCAAAGTTTATGTGGGCTTCGTGCTTAAGTTTCTAAGTTAAATGTACAATAAATAGCATAAGATGGTTAATTTAATTTATAATGTTTTATAAGAGAAATAAAAAATCTAAGGAAAATAGGAAGATATACATATAAATTATAATTGTTTCTCATATACTAGGTATTTATTAGGATATATAATTCAGTTATAATACATAAAATATCAATTAGTGTGTGGCTTCCGAAAGCAGAATTAGTACTAATGTAATGGGGGGAAGTTGCTTTAGCATCTGAAAGAATTTTCTAGCAGCTGTAGTTGATAGAGACTGAAATGGGGTGCCTCTAAGAAAGTGGGTTCTTTATGAATACACAGAGGCTGAGTGAGAAAAATATGTGCATATGATACGAACGTGGCTTTGAAGCATTGTAAGTTCCCTTCTCTTCTGATTTTTGAATTATAAGAAATGTAGGTATTTTCTCAAAGAAACACACCAGCATTATTAATTCAGAAAGTGTAAACTACACATCAAATGATTATATGGGTTTATTATTACTCAAAGCTTAATTTGAGACTATCGATCATATCCTGCAATTGACAATTCTTTCAGTAAATTTTATTTAAAGTATGCAGTCTTCTAAAGTAGTGGTTGTTATTTATTGAAAAGTTTCTCTGTAAATGACCAGAAAGTAAATATTTTTTGGCCTTGCGTGCCATAAAATGTCAACTTAGTGATGCAGAGTGAAAGCAGCCATAGACAATTTATAAACAAATAGGCCTGGCTGTGTTCCAATCAAAGTTTATTTAAAAAAAACAAAAAACACACAGTAAGGCTGATTTGGCCCACAGGTCATAGTTTGTGAACTTCGTGCTTTAAAGCAACAGGGGCAAAGTTGGTTTAATGTCTTTTACTTACCTATTTTTACATGAACCAAGCCAAAAGACTCTTTCCAATAAAATGATGGGAATGTTACAATGTTTGAATGTTAAAGCAATGAAACGGCTCATATTTATGGCACTATGAAAAGTAGACCACAATTTCCAAAATATCTTTACATGTACTCTTTCTGTTTCTTGACTAAATTACACATTAAGTCAATAGGATCCATGAAGGAAATGCATTCAGCTATAAATTATGCACTGTAAAGCTTTTCTTCTGAATATAATCGTCCTTACATTTCTATCTGGGCCAGGATGGTTTCCCAGGAGGAAATTCTTAAGAAGCCAAACTAAAAGAATTAGACTGGGACTTGTCAGCTCCATGTGCACAAAGAGGTCAGTGGGATGATTCTGCAATAATGATAGTTCTGATGCTTTGTTAGTGTGGAAGTGGTATTAGTTGCTTTATTACCAGTGTGCACTTAAATCTGAACTTAACCAAAATGTTGTATTTAAATTCCACTGTACATAATCATTTCATGCTTGACTCCTGAGTTTCATAAATCCTTTTCTGTTAAAAGCCACAGAACCATAAGGCAATAAAATCCACTCTACTGGCCCGAGAAGACTAGGCATATTAACAGGCAATTACTGGGTCAAAGGGGATTAGAAGGTATAGGTAACTTTAAACCTAAGAATCACATCTGATTCTTGTCAGCTGTGGGGGACTTTTACAGATTTGGAAAATTTATGATAAAATCTTTTAAGATAAAGCATTCAAAATAATTTTCAAATGGCAAAAAAATGACAGGAAATAATGATTCAAACAATACCAAGTACTTTTTGGTAACTAAAAGTTATATATTTCTTCATTTTCTATCTGATATTTTTGAAGAGTACAGCTTGACTTCATTTCAGCAATAACAATTCATTACATTGTTAGCTGATTTTGAAATAGTTTTTTGTTGACACACAATGTCCTATTAGTTTCAGGTATACATCACAGTGATTTGATATTTTTATACATTGTAAAATGATCTCCATGATAAGTCGAGTTACTATCTGTCACCATACAAAGTTATTATGATATTAGTGACTATGTTCCTATGCTGTACATTACATCCTCGTGACTACTTTTTATAACTGGAAGTCTGTACCTCTTAATCCCCTTCACCTATTTCTCCTGCTCCCCCAACCTTCCCCTCTCTGATAACCAACAGTTTGTTTCTTGTATCTATGAGCATGTTTTTGTTTTGTTTGTTCATTTTGTTTTTCTGGTTCCACATATGAGTGAAATCATATGGTATCTGACTTTCTTCCACTTGTTTCACTTAACATAATACTTTATAGGTTCATCCATGTTGTTGCAAACAGACCAGCTGCTATTTTTGAAGGTTACTTTACTTATTCAAAACTTTCGAAGAATGCTAACCATTTATGAAAACTGTATTAGCATTATCAGACTATTCCATATAGTCATATAGTTTCATATATCTGAAAGGGTGAGGGTTTTTTTTTTAAGATTTTATTTACTTATGCATGAGACACATAGAGGCAGGGACACAGGCAGAGGGAGAAGCAGACTCCATGCAGGGAGCCCGACGTGGGACTCGATCCTGGGACTCTAGGATCACACCCCGGGTTGAAGGCAGCGCTAAACCGCTGAGCCACCCGGGCTGTCCTGAAATGGTGAGATTTTATACTCATACTAATATGTTTGAGCACTGTCAAGAGGACATTCATTCATTCATTCATTCATTATGTTTTGAGCACCTACATGATCAGGCACTGAACTAGGAAGAGGGGAAATGTTGATGAGTAAAAGAGACATGAATTTAAAGTATTTCTGCACCTAAATGAACTGCATTTTCTCAAAGCTGCAATATTTTATAAAAGAGGCTTAAGAATGATCATGATATTTTCGCTGTGCTAAAGAAATATGGTAGCAAAGCCAAACAACACATTGAAGAGTAGATGGACTTTCAAGAGCTAAACAACAAGCAGATTTATCTGATTTATGTAATCAGATATTGTCTGCTTACATCATGATTGGCCTTAATGACTAGCCTTGGTATTTTTCTATAAAAATAAGTCCCTCAAGTTGTTGAAGGGTAATTTATCATTATTCATTTGATTTGTTTAATTACTTTTGTTAGACCCGGATTTGATTTGGCATTGGCTACAAATTTAAAGTTTTTGATAATACAAAGCAACACCCAAAGTAATTAGAGGTATATAGATGTGTGTCTGAATGGCCAAATTCAGAGGGAAGAATCTAGAAAGTGCCGAATAAATTTATTTCAGTAGTATATATTTACTAATTTGATTTTGAGAGCAAAAAAAAATGACTTAACCTCGTGTGTGTGTGTGTGTGTGTGTGTGTGTGTGTGTGTATAACATAAAATCTAAATTCATTAAAATCACTATAAGGTACAAAATATTTTATTTTCATCATTAGTTTTACTTTTACCCTAAAATCTTGATTTACTGAAAAATCAGGTGAGTGAATTCATTCAGCACAGACCATTACTAATACTTTATCTGCATCACCATTTGTTTCCCTCAGAGCATTGGAAAGGCTATGAAAAATAATGAAAATAAATCGCTGTCAAGTTTGATTACTTTTTCATACCTATCCCTTACAAATTTTGAACTTCAATACAGAAAAATTTTTTCTGAAATTTTGAAACATGCTAGTTTTATGATAAAGAACATTTGATGGTTCCATTGTGCTAAATTTCCCTATATCTGGACATGATCCATATATTTAACAACTGTGTATATTTGTATATGAGCATTTTTCCTTAAAAACTGTAGGTATATATTTTAATAATTTTCTATAGTACTGGTACATTTGGTTTTAGTCAACATTTTAGCAACTTGTTTGTAAAAATATTAACAAACTAGTATTGTGTTAGTTTTTCCCTTTGACCACTGAATACAAGATAAGTTGACCCATTTATTTACAGACTCAACAAGGGCAATCCATTTCATGCTATAGCACTGACCCTTAACAAAGATCTTGTAAATGAGTAGCCTATTACAATATGTACAAGTGACCTTTAATTGCACCAAGAGGCTTTTTGTTACAAGAGTTTTCAATGCTACACCATAGCTACAGTATAAGTTGGTAAAATATTTCTTAGGTTGTTGAGCAGATATATCAACAACCTCTCCCTATCAAAATATATATACAAAAAAGGCATTTAACTAAGTCTACATTATAATAATGCCTTTTAAATGACTATTGATCAGAAGCATAAGCTGTTTTTCCAATCATGGAAGAATTAAATATTTAGAACTAGCACAAACAATTCATTAAATCATTAAAAATGTAAAAAATACAACTTTTAAATAAAATAGCATTTGGAAATAAAAATAGTTATTTTGTACTGAGTAAAGGCTTCATTTTATAACAGAAGATTTTAATCTTAGTAAAAGACACCTCTTCTCTCTTTATTAAATAACTATACAACTGGAACTTTTACAACTTCGAAGTGTTTAGGGAAGAATCACATATCCAACAAAACATACTCAAATCCTCAAATATATTCCAAAAGTCATTTATATTAAGTAAAGGTATTTAATGCAAAATTTCAATAAAGTATAGGATCAGATATTTCAACTGATTTACTCAGACATTTCTGAATGACTACAATATATTTTTGACAGTCTTAACAAAAAAATGAAATCAAATACTCAAATTTCATTAAACCATTCATATTAAGTATCTTATTTCTGGAAGGCTCATGCCAAAATGATTTAGTCCGATTCTCTTCAACAATGGTGGGTTGACTTGACAGCACCTGACAAAACAGTTCAGTGAACTTCACTATACCAGATACAAAGAACCTGAATCGGCTACTCTATGAAATGTCCACTGTGGTGTGGAGTTATGACAGTAATAACTCTGATGAAACTTTAATTTCTACTTAAATAAGAGAACTGCTTTACTAGTTTTGTGGCTAAAGGAACTTCCATTATACCTCCATTTCTCTTAGTCTCTTAAAAGTTCTATCTTTTAAAAGCCTAGTAACTTATATTTAATCTCATTGTTCCTTAATGAGGAATATTTCTTACAGTAAACTGTAGGAAACTTTTTTTAGTAACACTGATCAATAAAAAAGAAAATACTTTGCACTCATAAGATTAATTGCTTAATTTTGCTTAAAGATAGTAGCTGAAGGATTTCCAATAAATAAAACATTTGCAGCAGAAAAAGAGATATTAATATGAATGGATTAAACCTTCATTAGAACAAGTTATGATAAAAAAGGATGCAAAAATAGGAAATTTGAAAAAACTGAATTTGGTATCTTACTACCTTATAAACTGTATATACCTTAATT
This sequence comes from Canis aureus, assembly GCF_053574225.1. Taxonomy (NCBI): domain Eukaryota; kingdom Metazoa; phylum Chordata; class Mammalia; order Carnivora; family Canidae; genus Canis; species Canis aureus. The sequence goes on along the minus strand of NC_135631.1, from coordinate 20,333,248 downwards.
ATCTAGCGAGATAAATTTTAATGCTTCAAAGATAATATTATAAAATAATTTAGAAAAATATAACATGGTAATTATGAGCAAATTAATATTTGCAAAAATACCTGACTGTAGAATGTAAATGAATACAATAATAATACACTGTACTTAAATTTTTATACTTTTGAACCATATCAAAAGAGTGGACCTAAACAAGGGAACCATGGTTCTTTGTATAGAATATTTTCCCTACCTTACATGGTTAAGATCTAGAAATCCTACAGAAGTGGTTAGTGTCTTAGGGAGTGGCTTTATAGTTTTTGCAAATTAACTCTTCTATTAAGAAATACCTACCAAATACCAGAAATTAGTAAAAAAATAAGGAAAGAACAATCTCACAGTTCTAATGTTATATAAGGGAGAAGCCATGACTAATCCAATCTGAATCTTATAAGGTATTTTATAAAAATAGAGTAGAAAAAAAATAAAAATAGAGTAGAAATGCTTATTAGGAACACAAGAATTTTTAACATGAATATTAACAGATTATTTATCCATGTATGTATATTTTTGAGGTTTGTTCTTTTTTATGTCTCAGGGCGGAGGATTTCTGGTGAGATCGCAATATATCTTGTGACATGGTGAGTGGTTGCTGGTTAAGAGCCCAGGCTTTGGTCTAAGTGTCATTTCTGTCAGTTAGTAAATTTGGATAAGTTAGGTTACTTGATCTCTTTGAACCTTAAGTTTCCTCATTTATAAAATGTAGATAATAATGGTATCCAGTAGTTGTGAGAGCTCACAGGTTATAGCTATAAAGCACTTGCAATAGTCCTAGGCCCCTGTTAAACACTCAATAAAACTTTTTATTTTTAAATCAATAATAATTAACAGAGCTCCTGAACATGTTAACTTTCCAGTATAATTCTGTACATGGAGTTAAAAGATCTGGATTTAATCCTAGCTCTATGACTTTGGGAAGGTTATATAATTCCTCCTATTCTCTTACACTAAAATGTGTGTAATAATGCCTATGGCAAGGGTTCCTGTATCAAATAAGAATTAAATATGGTAGTGTATGTGGAAGCACTCAACACAATACCAGAATGAATGAGATACCCAATACATGTTTTTAAATACACTTATTGTAGACATGAGTTACCCTAAAAATAGTACGTTAGCAATTTAACAAATATTCATGGAACACCTACAATGTATGCTTGGGATTTCACCACACACAAAAAAGACAGACTATGTCCTAAATCTTGTGAAGCTTACAGCAAGTTAGGCTGAATAATGTTGAAAAATAACAAACAAATTTACTGATAAGCAACTGCAGTAATATGTGTTACAATGAGAATTAAAATCAGGTACGTGATAGTAGATAATCGAATGAATACTTCAGATGTGCCAGTCAGGGAAGAACTAAGGAGGCTGAGATGTTTAACCTGCAGTTCAATGACAAGAAAAAGCCATGAAAGGATGGAGGGATGAACATTATGGACATTTGCTGCGCAAAGACCTTGTGGAAGGACTAAAGATATTTTGGGAACAAAAATATTCCCAAAGCTGCCTATAGTAATCACAAAGTTCATGGATACCATATTTACTAAGCTCTATAATATGTTATTACTCTTCTAGGCACCTTGGAGTTTACATTTGTAAAATATTATGTTCTCAACTTCTAGCTGATGAAATGGGATAGCCATGATTTGTCATCATTTTTTGTTTTCTGTTTTTCTATCTTTTTCAGACACTATAAATAGCACATTGTGGGAGGAAGTGGTTTAGGGAATACCAAATAAAATGGGTGAGTTCTGCTATAGCAGTTATACAAATGCTTTAAGAAAATCCTTGAAGTACTGCAATATAATTTTCCTGGAGTCAAACCATAGAATACATACAGAAATACTTGTATCTGCAAAATTCAGGAAAGAGGAGAAGAGATATTTTTTTCCTCTTTGTATCTTTAGGTGATGCTGAATCTGTACCACCTTGGTCTCAAAAGTGAGAATGTACTACAGGTACCACCGAATCTTTAACACACTTGCATTCTGAAAACTACTTGGCAAGATTCTAAATATTAGATTTTTACTTGTGCCACCATCTTGCTATTCAAATATATGCCTTCTTTATATTCCTAACTAAAATGTAATATTAATTAGTATGAAGATTAGCACAATATGAAATATTAGACTCTAATTCAATTTATAAAACGACGATTTTTATATAAAAATTATTCACCTCATGGTGTCATAATTTAAAATACTTCTCAAAGAAACAGGATTCATTTGATGTAACAAAGTCTAAGTTTGTATCTCATGTGTTGATGACCATACAGAAACTTTAAGACATATAATAGCCAAACATGAATTTATTCTTCCTTGCCAAATGAAGCAATGATGTTCTGCTAGCCCAACTCACAGGAAGCATGTGAAATGAACACAAAAGCAAACAGGCCTTATGCTGCCTAAGGGAAAGTCAGCAAGATGGCAGCTTCAATCATTCGGAATAATACTAAAGCAGCCTTAGGCTTTTCTCAGAATGGAAACATGTCACTATTACTGCAGTATTCCAACAAATCAGAATGCAGAGAAAAGAACACTTATGCAATCACATCCTGGAAGGGCACTTTACTCAACATTTAAGTGGAAAATAATTATAAAGAAATTTCAGAAAAATTGTCAGAGAACATAAATGACTCAGGGAAAAATGTTTTTTTCTTTTAATGCGCTTAATAGATTTTTAAAAAGCTTACCACTTAGAAAGATTTTCCTTTTACATTCTCCTTAAGGAATTATTAATGTAAACACTAATTTTTATGAAATGGTAAGTGAAAAGTTTGGGATTCAGGCTGCCAGTAAGAAATACTCATTTTTCCCCTGATACAGTACTACTGCTTTGGAAGTTTGATCAAAGAGGATAAACTTTCCTAGTATTTATATAGGAAGTTAAAAAATACTTCAAATATTTTGGGAACTTACCTAATCAGTATACTTTTAGCATGTGTCTAGTCATGTAGCCATCTTTGGTCAATCATCAAAAAATCAAAGGCAAATTGGCATGACTCAACCCTAACTTTAATACCGCATGATTGTGTCGTGTAAGCTTGTTTTGTGTGAGAGCTGCTGTGGTTTTAGCAGAGAGATTAACAACCGGACCTAAGCTGGCCTCCAAACCTTGCCCTGCTGATGCCTCAAGCTCTTTGAAGTCTGACCATCATACCTGGCAAAACAACAGTGAGAACTAGGATGGTGTCAGATCTAATCAAATTGTTCGCTGCAGCATAGTTAACTATGGGGTTCACTAATTGGCCCAATTGCGGATTATACCTTTTGCTACAGATTCAAGACAATAATTTAGTTAAATGATGTTTTTTTTTTCCTTATCTCTTCTAATTAAGATTCCAATGTGGGAAGAAATAGGATTAGACAGTCTCAAAATTGTGTTCCCCTTAAGGTGGTATGCACTTTTGATAGGCTCACTATGACATGTGAAATATGTAAGAGTACAGTATTACCAACTGCTGGAGAGTCTGTGAAACCTCTATGACCCTACTGTATGTCTACCTTACTTGGGAATTAAAATGTAAATATGGGGATGGTAATATAATGAATATATTTAGATGTAAACACATACAAATGACATTTCCATTGTTAAAGAATGCTAATTTGAATTTACTTTTGACAAACAGTTTGATCTATATGAACAGATACCTATGTGCCACTTTGATTTCCTTTTGCTAACTGCAATACATTTGGGAATTGAATATTTCAATATTTGTGGAGGACAACAGGATCAGAAAAGATATATTAGTGGACTATACACGGTCTATCATGCTACAACTTTAATGCTCTTGAGTCAGACATTTAGGTTTCCATTATTTTATTTTAGTGACATAATTTTTCATTGACAAATACGTTAACCAACCCTCCCCTCTACCTCTAAGTTTAGTAAACAGCCACCTTTCTACTTCTCGCTTAAAACTGGAAAATGCTATTGATACAAAACGTAGGGAAGTAAGGAAACCTAGGACCAAAGATATCATACAACTCTACATTGTCCAACATTGTCAAAGTGACTGCAAGAGTTTATGCTTTTCCAATATGTAAGAATTTCAAATAATTCTACTGAATCCTATCAAGTATACTGCAGTACTATATAAAGCTAATTTATACTGATGGCATGTAATATTTTGGTCTTAATACTTAAGAATGAATTTTCTAAGTAAGTACACAATTAATAGTTGTTACTCAGTAAATACTGGTTTATCAATTCTGTGAGAAAAAGTTCTTGATGACTGGAGAGGTACCAGAGTCCTGTATTCTGATTTAGGGGCAAAGTATTAAAGACAATCTTGAGTAAACTTAATTTACTTTCATTTTCTGAACTCCTAATATTCATTTAGTGTACAAGACCCACATAAATATGATAATTTATGATTTTTTTGTGATAATTACTGTTTTTGGACCAATTAAAGCTTATGTAAGTACTGTTTATCACTATTTTGAAAATTTGCTGTTATGATACCATCAAACTAAATGAAGCCACATTTCAAATCCTACCAAAATCTTACTCGTTTAGGTTACAATTACATCATAATTACTAATATAAAGAAAAATATTGGTTAATGATGATCCTAACATTAGAGAAGCAAAAATTATAGAAATTGAAAAATAATACATGTCTCAAGTAGTTATTTCATCTTAGAAGTGAAGCTACGTATGTAAGTTAAATTTCTTATGGAACTTAATGGAGAAGCTCCAGTGGAGCTTATATAATATTTGTAGCTGCATTATTTGGACAATTTTTCAAACTTCATAATTTATCTATATACATATATTTCAGCAAAGATTTTATACCTGCTAAGTGTATGACTGTTCTTAGATTTGGGATAGATATGAAGATTTAAAAAGATACAATTTTCATGTATTGAGTCTATTATATCTTCGTAAAGTCTTTTGGTATAAAATATTCAATTATTATATAGAAAGTATAAATAAGCCAGTAGTGGGCCTGGTACACAATAAAGAGTTATTAATCTTGCTACGATTGAAAAAAGGTTATGTGGTAAGGCCAAGGAATAAGTAGTATATCGTGGTTAATCAAATATGTTAGTATGATTTAGAAGGATTACAAAATTTCAAAACTATTTTTTTCCTAACCTGAAGCCAGACTGAATCAGCCTTAAATATTCTTTTACTTATCCAGAATGCATGCCAGAATTTTAGATTATTACTATAGATATGATTCTGCTATGGTTTTTGTAAGGGGCTAATTTAAAGAGCTTTATGGCTGATGAATACTTGGTATTAGTGAATATTTACTGTGATTAGATAAATGCTTCCACTTGAATCTGAATAATACCAATACACATTCCAAGAAGAAAGAAATATTCTTTTGCTTTTTCCAGATCACTCAAATTAAAGATTGCTGGTTAAAGCTGCTCTATTTGTTAGAGGCCCTTGGTAGCTGTTAATTAAAAAAAAAAATCAGTTTTCATATATAAAAATATGATAATTTATGATTTATCATAAAAAGGGTATTTAATAAATCAAAGAAAGGGTACCCTAAAAATAGAGATGAGGGTATTTTCCTGTTTCTTTTGCCCTTTGTTTACAAACATGCCAACTTTTGAGACCATGTAACTGATAGAAAATTCCAACATGTAACAAATCTACCTGTATGGAATCAGAAAACTTTCTGCTTTACCCGCTAAACCACCTTTCTCTTCTGAAAGTGAAACAGATATTCATTGCCTGCTATATCATAATCTCACACTTTACAGACTAGTAGAGTATACATTTTACTTTTTCTTTTTAGTATCAGTTTAGAAAAAACATTTATTTGTTGTGCATATTAAAACAATGTCACTTTTTCCCCTAATAAAGGAATCCTCTTGTTTTCAATTTCTACAATATATTACCAAAGACTTGCTACCTGTTTGGGTATGTATTTTTTAAGGTACAATGCTGTATTTAAATCATTTAGTCTTATATGGACCACATGATTTTATCTTGTTATAATTATACCTATATATGTTACTATTACGTTTGTTTTGTTCCTGAATTCATATTTCTTCTAATCATCACACTGAATTTTATTGCACGAGGAAATAAGTTATTTGGAATGTGTTTCACCCATATTTCTATGTATAAAAAAAAGATGAAGGTTATAAGCCAAAAAAGTAAAGGATTTGATCAACTGTATTAAATATTAACTTTTTAAAAACCAATCACTGATTTGTGTTTTGTTTTCCTTATTGCTTCCAAACCACAGGTGATCAATTATAATTGTTCTCTTAGTTTAGAATGTTGGGAATAGAAGAGAGGAAATGGAACAGAAACCTATGTGGTTTATAAAAGATCTCATATCAGTTCCAATGGTAAAGTGCAGTCACTATTAGAACCTAAAGTTATTCAAAGAAGAGGTCCCACTTGACATTATTTAAGTCTTTTACTTCTACCCCCCTCATCCCCAAAATAAGATCCACTGTGTGTGTGTGTGTATGTGTATGTTGTGTACATGTGTGTGAAAGAGAGGGAGAAAGAATAAATATGATCCATACTACAGTGCTACTTTTTTCCCTGGATGCAATATGATTTTCATGAGGGAATATACTTGCTTAGTTTCTATGATGATAGACATGATACCTTAGACCTGGTTGTCGGAATACTCACTTGGGAGAAAGGTGTTAGAGAAAAAAAACCCCACATTTTTCAATAAAAATGTAAGCTCAACTTAAAAGAAAATGATGAAGCATGCTTTCCTTGTGACACTACCTATAACTTTATCCCTCTAAAATTTTTAAGCAAAATATCGCCTAAAATTGGTAAATAATAATGGTAAGTTTCTCAGTATTCTATCAGAAAAACTGAAACAAAGTTTGAATAATTACACTGTTGGGTTCCATTTCAATAGTTTCTTTTGAGAACTAAAGCAAATTAGCTCAAGAATCAGTATTTCTACACTCTCGATCTTTTGGCTTTAAGTGGCTTTTGAAGGGAGTATCCCCAGATGAGAAACTTCTAACACTCCTGCAGAGATGACCTGCTTGAAGAACTGGCTGCCTGATTAACTATTAACTGCTCTCAATAGGATTAGATAATTAAGGACATTGATGACCATTAATTAGGAGGAGGGCACATTAATTTGTCACTGGATAGGGCCCTTACAATGATTTATAGGTTAGTGCTACTTGCAAATGTGAAGGGAAAGAGAAAAAGAGAGAGAACCATGAAGTTACCTTATCAAGTGGCCAGCTAAAGAGGGCAGAGGGTCAAAAAAGGGCCAAAGTGGTCACTTAAGGGTGAAGTCCCAAACACCAAAGCAGTGCCAAGCCACATTGACCATCATTTGGTGATGAAGTTAAAAATATGCTAATTTATTGGTGGCAATTCTCTCTTTTTATGGTTTCAAGCAGTTAAGACAAGTGGCCTGCTTAAGAGCTTTTCATTTGAAAAGAGATTAAACAAAATGGTTTGTCAAGGCTGCTTGGCTGTTTTATGTCTTTGTTAAAAAAAATTGCACCGACTATACTGATAACTATCACATCACCCAAAAGCCATCTCTCCCTGAGCATTTATTTCGTTAATAAATACATCAACTCTAATTGCTTAATAGTGCTATGTTCATTTGCTCTTTAGCAAGATTAAGTTGAAATAAATCTTTTGTACTACTACTTTCTGTCACTACTGCTTGCACAAAGGTCACAAAAAAAGTTTAAGTTTTGTAGAAAATTTACTTAAAGACATTGGTGTAAATCATACTTTGTTTTGTTCAGCATGGAAAGCGGAAAGGTGATTTCACTAATAGTAAAGAAAACTGCTTTTAGAATGTAGATAAGGATCCTCTTTTCTTAGCCATACACAATTGTGGGTAGCATTCACATTCCACACACAAATAAGCACAGCTCATTAACATTTAATTAAATATGCTTTTGAAAGCCTTGGAAATACGCATGTCATACTTATCATGTAAGTTTGACGCTTACTTTGAATAGACGTGTAAAACAAAATCATTTTTGCTATACTCTAATGATATGCCATTAAAAGAGGAAAAAATAAGATAGTTGAAGAACATTATTTCGTGACACCAAAAGAACTTAAGAATATCAGCAGGAAACATTTTCTAAGAATTTCATTATTGTAAAAAAACATATATATACATATACACATAGACTATTTAACCTCAAGACCGTCAACTAAAATACAAAAATTCTCTCTTACCTCAATGGTGAATAGCTTCCTTTTTAATTTAAAAGCTAAGTCTTTAACATCGGATACATCATAAATCAAGTTATTAAGCCGAGGAATCTGTCGAATATGAATCAAACCTTGTAAAAAGGAAATTAAAAGAAAAAAATTAAAAACACTGTCTTGGATGCATAAATTAAGAGTCTCACAGCAGAATCCGGTAAATTTACACACAAGCATCCTCCCCTTTTAAAACTGGAGCTTACTACCAGGAGCAATGAAGCAAATGGTGTGATTATACTCAAGTAATCAAGCAGAATAAGATAAACAGAAATCCTTGTGCGAGGAAAACTAATTGCACTTTGGTACAGAAGTACAGATGTAAAGAGGGATCTTAATACTTGTCAAAACTACAGCCGGTTTGTGTGTGATTTTCTCTTGTATTTACAGTAAGCAAATATGGCTATCACCTTGCATGCTGCCCACGGCACCACTGAGTGATCTTTATTTTATTAAATGCACCAGTAAGCAGCCAGCAAAACAAGGCTTATGGGTTACTGATAACCAGTGAAGCACTAATGAAAAGTATTTCATTTTGTACCTTATTAATGACTTGAGCAAACCACTGAAGAAAACTACATTTCAGAGCACACTCTAGGATCAAACATTAACCCCTATGCCATCCCAAGACACTCATTTCTGTGGCATGTTAGACCTTTATGTAGCTGTTATAAGCTTTGTAACAGTGCTAGGTAAACCGTGAGCTTTGGCCTCTTGTCAGTAGAAACACTTGCTAATTTTTTCTGACAAGGGCAGTGGATGGCTTTTGTGCAGCTTAATGCAGTTTCTGACTAAACTCAGGGTCATTTGCCACAGATGAAGACATGGAAGATCCTTCGGTGTATCTCCCTTCCTGACTCAGCCCATATTTAAAAATCATTACCCCAAAGACTTTGATCTCTAAACATGGGAGAAGAAAGCAAATCCAAATCTGAACAAATGAGATGCATCTTATTTAAATAACTCCTTCTCTAATAAATAGTTTGGTGTGTGTTTGAATGCTTAGTAATGTATGTATTTGTTTTAGCTTGAAAGGGTAAACCTCTAGGTGCTTAACTTTTGAAATGGTCCCTTCAAAAATAATTCACTGAAACATTTGATTTAATTTATTTAACTTAAAAAAGGCAAACTATGTTAAGAAGACAGCTTTTAGATACAGATTAAAAATATCTTTTTAAAAAGATATTTAATTAATTTATTTGACAGAGAGAAAGAGAGAGCACAAGCAAGGCAAGTGGCAGACAGAGGTAGAGGGAGAAACAGACCCCCCTTGGAGTAGGTAGCCCAATGCAGGACTCCGATCCCAGGACCTTAGGATCATGACCTGAGCCAAAGGCAGTGCTTAACTGACTGAGCCACCCAGGCGCCCCCCCCAGGTTAAAAATATTTTAAACAGAGTTACTTGGTAAAATACATTAGAAATGAGCGCATTAGACTTTCATTTGTACATTCCTCATGTTAACTTGGTATATATATACTTGCTTAGCTGCTAAGTCAGGAGGCCTTTATACAATGAACAAATATGGTTTATCAGGTCCCTCTTATTAACAGAAATGTTACTAGTTGTCAAAATCACTCAATCTGTTGGTAATAATTTATTGATCTAGAGATTTCAGCACAAAATATCATAGCCTTTCACCCTTGAAATGTTTTAATCAAAATAACTGTCTTAGAATGTAAAATATAATTTGTTAAACTTATTAGGTCACAATACTTACACATGATACTCAGATATAATTTATTAAGGTAATATTTAACTTGAGTTGCTTAAAAAATAATAATAATAAATGAAAAATAGTTTATCCAGTTATGGGACAAGTAAGTCCTAGGGTTGTAATGTACAGCACGGTGACGGTGACTATGCTTAACAATAATGTATTGTGTATTTGAAAGTAGCTAAGAGAAATCTTAAAAGTTCTCATCACTAGAAAAGAAAATATTGTAAACCATGGTGATGTATGTTAACAAAAGTTAACTGTGGTAATCTTTTCACAATACATACATCTATCACATTATTACTTTGTATACCTTAAACTAGTACAATGTTGTATATCATTATAGTTCAATAACAAATTAAAAAAAAGAAATAGTTTAATCTTAATAGTCCTCTTCCTATAATAGTGACTTTAAAAGATTAAATAATTATACATAGGGTTAATCTGGGCATATAACATACAGTTACGCAAGTTAATATCATGAAGCAAATGATTTTAAGTAGCTTTTGTTCATAGCTTATATTTTCTAGCCTTTAAAAAATATTTGATTGTTACATTGTGCTGTTTCATTGTTTTTTAAAATTTGTATGCCAGGGCACCTGGGGAGCTCAATGGTTGAGCATTTGCCTTCGGCTCAGGTCCAGATCCCAGGGTCCTGGGGTCGAGTTCCATATCAGGCTCCTGCAGGGAGCCTGCTTTTCTCTCTGCCTATGTCTTTGCCTCTCTCTGTGTCTCTAATGAATAAATAAATAAAATCTTTTTTAAAAAAAGAATATTTTATGCTGACTCTTCAAAGTACTGGTGGTTATCATATAAAGTATCTTATAATTTTTTTTTTGTAGACTGTAAAAATTGTCATAGTCCTGCAATCACAGTCTTAAATAATCTTCTAGCAGGCTTCAAATAAACTACTCAGTATTTAGAGGTTTCCATGGAAGTAGAGTAGGCCCACAATAATAATAGCAATAATTGATATTTACTCGGTATAAGTAAATAGGTAAAAATCATATTGCCTATTTAATTTAGAGCTAAGATGTACAAAACTATTAAACCTTTCCTATTTCAATGGTTCTATGTAAGAGCCTTTATTTCAAAAAAAATCACCAAATTAACCAAATGACAAAAATATTACTAAAAACTTAAAAAAAAACAACTAGAAGTCTGATTAATTGACCTGTGTTTATACTAGGATGACAATATTATAAAATTTGCTCATAACTCAACAAAATGAGCAAAGTCCAAATATAATCAAAGATGTTCACTTTCTGAAAACATGATTGACTAGGACTTTTAAAATCTAATAAGTATGAATTTTATTTTTCACATAGGTAGGCTTTGTAAAGCATAAACCACTATTCAAAGCTGTTATTATTAGAATTAATATATTTATTTCAAACATGGCTAATAAGTTTCATGACTTCAAGTTCCTTGGACAATAAAATTTTTATCTGACTGAGCCATGCCTTAGTACTTGGGTTTTACTCCTTTCAAGTAGCTACCATAGTCCATAGTCTTAATGTAGTTTGGTGATAAGTTGCCATGAAAGAATGGTTGGGGGCGGAGGGGGCACCTGGGTGGCTCAGCCGGTTAAGAGTCTGCCTTTGGCTCAGGTAATGATCCCATGATCCTGGGATGGAGCCCTATATGGGGCTCCCTGCTCAGCGGGGAGCCTGCTTGTCCCTCTCTCTCTGCCTGCTGCTCTCCCTGCTTGTGTTCTCTGTCAAATAAAGAAATAAAAAATTAAAAAAAAAAAAAAAAAGAAGAAAGAATGGTCAGGAATGGAAAACATTTAACAGATAAATTATAAAATTCATGCTACTTGACAGTAGATATTATCACTAGACATAAGGCTTCCAGGTACCCTAGAGGCAACCTAGGATATTCTCTTCTCTTTATAAAGGTGCTGCTTACCATGATAATCCTTATACAATGGGTTGGTTTCTCTTTCAGAACCAATAAATGATTCCAGACCAACAACTGTATCTGACAAGTTTGTAACACGAGCAATAATTGCTTTATTCTGTAAAACAAGAAAACAAAACACTCATTTTATGTTTAAAAATATAACACATATTCAGTGCCATTATACCATCTCAATGACAAATTGTAGAGGAGACAAATTATCAATACAGAAAAATAACTCAAAGCTATGACAGGCTGAAAACTGGATGAAAATATGTACTTAATTGAAAATTCCAGCCCATGTATGTATGCTTTTCTAATTAGAAGAGCTAAGGGGATATACCTTATTTTCTGTAGAGAACATAAATTGATTATTTTTCTTTGCATTAAGAGGCAAGGCTACCTTTATCCTCACATACTATTCTTTTTCAAATTACTTTACTCACTGGAAAATCTGATAGACATCAGGATTCAGAAACAGTAGATAGTACAGTATAATGTGTAAGGCAAGGTCCCACTATCATCTGTCAACTGGGACCAGGTCCCAGCCCTGTAACAGCTGAGGTCCTCTGTATCGTTTTAGAAACACGGAAGGGTTCAGCTAAGAGGCTGCAGCATGGCTAGCTCTGGAGTCTTCTGTTCTCTCCTTCCAGATGCTGCTATTTGGCTCTGGGATAACAATAAAGGCAAAGAAAAGATGGTAGATGCCTAGCACTAGACTGGTAGACTACCTTCTTCCCAACACAACCTGACATGAACCAAAAACATTGCTAAATAATACACTGTATAAAAAAAGTAATATTTTAAGTAGCAAAAGTCCTAAAATACCCAGAATTTCATGGGTATAAAAGATCATTAAAAATATAATCATTAAGGACCCTATAGTTCTCTTGCGTTATTTTATTTAATGGAAATTCAGCATTTCTTTTAGCCTGTGACAGCAAATATTTCATATGTTAAAGCATCTTAGAAATATATTTGCTCTGAAGTTCTAGATAAGGTGAGAAAATTGCTCTTTGTAAGATTTTATAATTTTGAAACTCCCTTTTTATATACTGGTAATGTGTACCAGTTTAAAAAGAATCTTTAGAAAAGAATGGGAAGTGTAAAACAGTCAAGAAAATTTTAGTTTGATCCTATGTTCCAATAGGGGAAAGTCCAAACACAATGAAACACATTCACTTTCTGAAAACATGATTGACTACCGAGCTTACTGTTATTTATCTGTTTAAGTCCTCTAGTAAAGATTGCATAAGAATGAAAAATAAAATAAAACTGGTCAATGTCACCTGACTCGGTCTGAAATACATAGTAGCTTCTGTCACTAAACATTATGCTGAAATGACTGACTAACTCATACCTAGGGCAGTATTTGAAACTCCTCTGTAAGTAGAAATGTGTGTTGTATGAAGAATTTTTCAGCCTTTGAATCAGTACTCTTAAAAGGAACCAGTAAAAATAATCATCCTTAATTGGCTTTAATACTCTCAATCACGTGGGTACCAAGTATAGAAAAACAAACATAATTTGAAAATGCCTATTTTTTTCTAAGGCAATTTTTCATTCAATGGTGAGAAAATAATACAGATTGATTCCTTACTTTCAGTTCTATGCCACAGGGGATGGTCCTACTCCAGGAATAACAGGGGCTTCAGAGGCCATAAACAAGTTTCTCTCAATATTTCTTTAGCCAAAGACTATTATATCAAACTCATCCAGGTTGGGTTTCAGCCAGTTATTCTTCACCCAAACAAAAATGTCTGCCAGACATTCCAACAGCTGGGAGACAGTTCACAATGAGTCAACTTGAAAATGATTCATTGTGCTGAGTACTGAACAATGTTGGGGTGGGGGTGGGGTGTGGCTGGGTTGGTTGTAGAGGGTGAGAACAAGTGGGAGATGAAGAATAACCATGTGGTTCTCCCATTAAGAAGAATCTTAGATAACAACCAGCAGGCTCTTATCATTTCATTTTTAGGATAAACTCAACTGGGAAGAGTACTCCTGTCATGGACCCTCAGATGAACAAGCACTTATAAAGGCTACTGACAGTATTTCTTAATCAAAAGGTCAGATTTCCTTTTATACATATATATATCTATAAATACAAGACTAAACCTTTGTATCTAAATATCTAAATCTAAAATGATAAAAGTCAATTTTTGTTAGAACTCAACTATTTAGATATTCAGTGATATAAACTAGAGTTTTCTCAATTATTTTAATAATAGAAATTGTTACGTTTAAGGATAGAATTAGTCTTCCATTCTAGTAGTATATAAGGAAAGTCTTATATATTTAAATGGACAACCTGACATTTATTTTAAAGAGGGTTTCTTTCTTTAACCTTAAAATTTAATAATAAACCATTTAACACCCTGTAATATTTGTCAAAATTATAAGTCTTTTTAAGGTAATTTATGGGAGATTTAAAAAAAATCAACCCTCCACTTTGCAGAGGAAAACTAATGAATTCCAAAGTAAAAGATGTATATAGCCAGGATTTAAAACTCTCAGAAACTCATTCATAAATTTAATTTATTTTGTTTCTAAGCTCTGTGGATTTACACTATAGTTATTAACTGCAAATTAAATTCTATTTTAAAAGCTTTCATGAAGTATTAGAGCAAGAAAAGTTTTAATCATTACCACAAAATAAGTTATATTCAACAATGACCTTACTGCTTTCTGCACAGCAGTTTTGGAAAATAGTTTATATAATGTGGCAAACTAGACGGTAGAAGTTGTACAGATATCAAAAAAAGTCTATAGAATAAAAATTACTAGAAATTATATAAGAATAACATCAAAGTTTCTGTCTGAGATTATCTTAATTATAAACTCATTCAGTTTTCCAGTGATGTATAAAAGCATAAAAGATATTTGGGGATGTAAATGTAAATATTTTTTAAAAAGCCAAAATAGTGTTACAGATTATTTCTGTACCTCCAAGATTCATAGGCAGTATGGTATATTGATGTAATCATATCTTAAAACCACTCTTGTCAAAAGGTCTTTTGTAATGGGAATACTAAGTGGTCTTTTAGATAAAGGTAGGCAAATTTACTTAAAAGAATCTAAAATTAATAGCTTTAAAAATCCTCAAAAGCATAATAATCACAATTCACTTTAGGGAGAATACACTATGGACAATAAATTGTCATAATATAATTCACAGTGTTCAGAAAGCTTTATTTAGCATAATGATCTGAGCAGAGGCCTTGAAATTGGAACTTCCACATTCTCATCTTAACAGATTCTAAATGTTTTTATGTTATTAGCCAAGATGTAAAACCTCTTTGGTCTGCAGTATATGTAACTGGAAATGGAGTAGTCAAGGTATTTGTGCATCAATTACTTGGACATAAAGTTTGAGTGATTTTTGTGTAAACTTTGAAGTTGTTACATTATAGTTTCTAATAAGGAACATTTGAGTAAGGACATTCAGGATTCACCAGTAGGAGTAAATTAATGGTTATATTTATGCATGGCACAATGACATCACCCAAGTATGTACAATGATACTGCTACCCCTCCTCCTTGCCCATCTGGATGTGAAAATCTAGGATGGCTCAAAAATCCTCCCTATACTAGACAAATCTCCCTTCACTCCTGGGTGAAAGTTGTCAGCTCTGGACAGTCGCCAAGACATGACTAGGAGGGAAGCCAGAAGAGAAGAGAGCCAGTGTCCAGGAGTTTTAAGAGTTTGCTGGCAGTCTCAAATAGCATTGTATTAAGTTACATAAAAGGTTCTTAAAACTTTCTGTTGCAGAGCAATTTCTTATTTAAATTTAAATCATGTCAAATGCTGTTGCAAATAAAAATGGCAAATCAGATTGTCCAGTTGATCACCTTTTTACTCCAATTTTAATTTCACAAAATATTTCAGAGTTTTTGTTTTGATTGTTTTTTGTTTGGTTTCATAGGATGTTTCCTGTTTTCTTTTATGGAATGGTAACCTCTTTATTAGGATACGCCAAATCCATTAAATGGATTTTAAATAAAGGAAGATTAATTTAATGCTCCCTTGCAATTCAAAGCTAATTAAACCAAAACTATGAACCTTAAGAGATAAAATTCAACTACTGCCATATAAACTCCTTCCATTTTCTAATAAAAATAGTTGAGATACCTATTTAGAGTAACCAAGTAACAATCAGAATACCTCAAACCCTGAATGTTTTCTTACTTTCTTTGACCCAATTATCTCAACAATATAAAAAGACACAGTTTGTACCAATACAAAGTATACTCCCAGGAAAGACTTTTAACAAGAGAATTAAAAAGTAATTAGCCAATCATTTAATTATTAAGAAGCTTGAAAAGAATAAATCAGTTGACATAAAGCATTTTATGCGATGCCTTAAATAAGTTCTTGAGTTATTCAAATAAGAAAGGCAGCAAATATACATTTGCTATATATTTGAGTATATGGCACACACATCAGATTTAGGACTTCAATACTGCAAAAGCAGTTAATATTGAAAAGTTAAAGAAATATTTAAGTTATTTTATGTTTGAAGCTACTATGTAACATGGGGTGTGTGGGGGGAGGAAGGGGGGAGAATCCCAAGAAAAACAAGTATACTACTTAACACGTTATAATAACATTTTTCTGAGAAATGATATGCATAGAAACACAAACTTATTAGAATTTTTGGCATTTCTTTGTCATCTAATCAAAATATGGAATAAAAGGATAAATCTAGGGATGTTTAATGAGGTATTTGTTTTTCTATGCTTATTAAGTTCCACATACTATAGGATTGAGACTCTGAAATAATAAAATTGTTTATACTGGAACTTTTTACAAACATTCTTTCACCTTCCCTAGAGCTGTCACTTACTTCTGTAGATTAAATTTTTATTTTATGAAGAAATATTTTATAGTGGGAAAAATAATTCTGTTCATAATTATTTTAAGAATACAGTTTTATCAAATAAGAATACAATTTTATGCTAGTAAATATTTGTAATCATAATATCTTAATGAAGGTATTAGATTAAATATTTCCAGATTTAATACCAAACTTCTATTCAAGTTCACACAGTTAATTTTAAATTACAGAGGAACTTGTGTAAATTTTAAAAACTGTAGTTATAACACTCTCTTGGTAGCATCATATACTGATATTTACATAGAGAAATCATGAAACAAACATATTTTGATTCCTTTTTCTGATTTTTAAAAACATATCCACAAAGGAGCTAATGGCCAACATTCTTAACCTCAAGGGCAAAATAAATGGCTAAATTGTCAAATTTTACTAGAATTAAGCAATAGGGCCACATATTTTTGTGATTTCTATTTGATTGAAAAACTTGGTTTTCTAAGTTTTGGCATGAAAAAAATTTTTTAAGAACACATGGTGTTTTTTCAGAAATATTATTTACATTTACGCTGGTCTCAAATAGTACTTGCTTTGCAGAACATTTACTTACATCAGTTTTCTTTTTTTTCAGTTTTCTCTTTCAATAGGTTATAGTATCAAACATTTAAAAAAATCTTACATATTCTGAAAACTTTTATACATGGAGTAAACAAAATATTGTAATGAAAAGGCTGAAGATAATAATGGTATAATATTCAAAATTAATTTTAAGTGTTTCTCATAAATGATGGTTTCATATTAGATAAATTATTCATATGGACATTTGTCTTTTTTGTTTAAAAATGTTTAATGGGTAAATTCTTAAATCAGAAATTTGTTGCTTAGTACTTTATACTTGAAACCTTTAAAATGTAATTCACAGATGTCCAAAAGCTCATAGCTTGCCTGGAAAAACAATTGCTAGTATCCAAATATCAAACAGAGCATCCAGCTGATGTTTGGGATGCAGTGGTAGGTTAAAGATACTAAAGTTTAAAATCAGCTTAGAATAATCCCATATTGAGTATAAAATGATAGCCTGTCATCAGGAACAGGCTGACAGAGCCAGGTCCAGATGGGAGACTGGCTGGGAAAAGAGCTGAGGCAGGTGGGAAAATGATGGGAACCTGACGGCAGACAGGACTACTCCCTCTGCTGGCAAGGTTCTCATCTGCTTGAATTTTTAACTAATGACTAGCTTTTCTTTAATTATTTAACATAACACCAATAAATTATGTAAGGTGTTCCTTTTTTAGTTGGCTGTTCTGCATTTGCACATTTTCAAATTCATGGTATCCTATTTTTCACCAGATTAATTTCTCAGAGATATAAGGATCCAATGTTTCACCAGGAGGTCCAATTATTTATCTTGTAATTTAATTGCATCCTAAGCATAAGCAAATGCAGCATTGCTTTTATAATATAAGGCCTTTAAAATTAAGAATGCCTTTGATTTATATTTATTGATATATGTGTCTTCTTGAAGAAGAGATTTCTACGGACTTCACAATCTCTTTCTCAGGCTCTGCATAATGCCCCGTAATGAAATAATATAGAAATGAACCATATAAATCAACTATACAGGGAACAAGGAAACAGCATGTCACAGCAAAACAGCATAGATGTACAGCGCCAAACCTATCTGATAATCTAATGATCTGAGTTTACAGATATTATGTACTAATATGTAAGAAATTAAGAACTAATGTTTACACAAAAAATTTGTTAAATTTTACAGAAAAATTATTCAATATTTGATTTTCAATGTAAGTTAATAGCTGCAGCAAAAACATTTAGTAAAAATCTGTTCTAAGATTTTGGCCTACAACCAGAAGCTCCCAGAACAGGAGGGATCAGCTTTTTCACCCACTGTTCTCATCTGAATCCTGGCTTAAAAGCTATTCCAGCTCCCAGCTTTCCAGAAGGCTCCATCCCAGGAATCCCTGCCTGCCATTTGGTTTGCTGATTTTAATCTCTCAGGACTTTCTTACAGTGGCTCTACTATGCTGAACTGGCACTTGCTTCTAGAAGTGAGTTATTATTAAACCTGTAGGTCAATTGTGGCACTAACAACTCTTTGGAAGCTTTCAGCCACAGTGTACAATTTGCTAGTCTAATTAAATATTAATTCTAAGTGTTACATTTTGTGGCTAAGAGCTTTTATTTTCCATCATCAGCCTGGAAGAGAAAGAGGTTACAAGGCTAATTTAATCTCTCCCCTTGTCCTCCCCAACATTAAAGATTAACTACATAGGGTGCAAAAACATTATTAAAGAAGCAGAAACTCTTTATATAATAATAATAATGTAATTAATAGCAAAGGGCTAAAACATAATGTTAGGATATAATATATGACCTAGTACTTAAAGAGCTTTAGATTATAATTTAGTTACAAGCACATTTTGTTTCCATGTTAAGAAATAAGTATCCTTTTTGAAAAGAGTAATCTTTCTTTAAGGGAAAGTATGCATTCAGGTATATACATAGGAATAATTCAAAACTTAAATTTTCTCACAGGTATTTTTCAGACAGCTTGTAACACCAAAGATGAAAAGCTTAGTAATTTTACTTGTAAAATAAATATACAATTAAATAAAGTTATATTTATTTTCTGTACATAAAAAGTGATGAAGTCAAAGATAGTTTATAATAAAAATAATAGACATTAAAGATCCATTTCCCTTTTTTCTTCTACCATATTCAAGTGGACTGAACACAGAGGTCTCTCTCTGCTTCTGTTCCCAGAACAGTTGTGTCCATGCCTGGACACTGGGCATTATAAAGACTGTAGTCCAACAGCCAAAGATTCCATATGCCCAAACAGATGACTCAATCTCCATACTGTGATGAGACGTTTCACTATTTCTATCACTGATATATTTGAAAAATTTGGCTCTAAATAGTACTTTAACAACCACCACCACTACAAGGAAGTACAGTATGTATCACCATATGAAGTATAACATCACAAAGTTATTTTAGAACAAAAAAGGTTTTAAATTAAAATTACTTTTCTTTTTATGGCTTGCTGAATATGCTTTGGTAAGATTAAGTATAATGAAAGGTTTCTAAATGGTAATTTTTTCCTTTAAAGATGAGCATTTATCTTATTGACCACTTAAAGTATCTTATTCTTATTTAATATGCATATTTATACTAAGATAAAATGGTATATATTCTGCAACTAACAGAAACTTACAGATAATTTGGAGTTTATTTGTGCAAAAAGTTTCAAATATCCTTGGCCAAGAAAGTAAATTAAATACATATGTGCAATGCATACAATCTAAGATTTGATTTAAAAGATTAATCAGATATTAATATGTAATATAAAACAGAAAATAAAAACTGGAGCTATAAGAATGCATAGATTCTTATAAGTCACCTACAATAGTAAAGATGAAACACAAGTTCTATTATTTGTTATTATAAAGAGTAATAGATTCTGTTTACAATGCACCAGACTCATATGAAGTTACTAAATTTTCAAAGACTAGAATTTGACACATATGGTGCAAAATTAAAATAGGTTTAATACAATTCAGTTGACTTCTTAAAATTGCTTCTTTTTAAACTTTTAAAAATGTTAATTTCTTACAATCTGCCTCATAGTAGTTGAGAAGATCTAGAAAAGCAAAAACTAGATTCTCAGTTGAGAATATCTTGACAACAAATCAAGAATATCTTGTTAAGGAGCTCATGAAAAACTGACAGCCAAAATGTCTGACTTTATCTTTTAGTAATTGATAGTTATGGTCAAGAGATTAAATCTAATCTCTAATTTTCATCTTTAAATATTCTCCTTAATAAAGTACATTTAAAGAGACCACTTAAAATAGATTAAGTTATGTGACACAAGGTGATGTTATGCTTTCCTATAATGATGGTCTTATCTACAACTACATTAAAAATATTTTCCAAAATTTTATAGTTGTAGACTCACAAAAGTCTGTCATTTCTTCACCATTCATTTATTTTAGTTCTTGTTTTAAGAATAAAAGATTCCACACTGAGAGAAATTCACAAGGCCGAGTCCACATTTCATAATCCCATCCATATTAGTAGTTGGTTCTAAGCAGTCCATTACTTGACTTAGAGTTTATCTGCTAAATACTCAGCATGAACACAAAAATTCATGGATGCGAAAAGACTTGTTCTGAATTACACTACTTTGAAACATTCATTCATTCTAGTGGGTTCAAAGCTTTACCACACTAATGTAAAATATTAATTATTTTAAATATTAATTGTAAAATATTAATGAAAACATATCAATTAAAATAACACTAAATAAAGCCTTCTTGAATTTTCAAGAGACATTATAACAAGACATTTTCTTCCTGCTTTCCTTCAGAAAATGAATTTTCCTTTGGTATATACACCAACATACTGGTGATAGTTTTCTTCAAAGAGATAGATTGTAAAAAAGTCCATAGGTCAAATTGTTAAGGCCATTAGCTGACCAAATGACGGTGATGACCAGTCAAAATATGTAGTAGGCCACTTTCAAATCTGAAATCTGTTCTGAATAGAAGAAAGTTTAAATAGTTTATAAACCAATGTTCTGTAAGCAGATACATTAAATGCTGGTAGAAGTATTTAGAAGTATTCTAGAATGAGAAAATATTATTTAATATTTTATGAATAATGTCAAAGGAGTTTTCATCTCTGCATTATTGTAGTTGAGAAATTTATTAGGTTGTTTATATTTAAAAATTCTGTTAAAAAGTAGATTATAAGTGTTTGGATACATTAGCAAAAATAAAAAGTAAATATTCATCCTGAAAGGAAAGCTCTGAGAGAGGCACAGAAAAATACCACCCTCTCCCCAATTTTAATTACAGTTCTAAGTTCCTTGATATTTATTTCCTGATAGTTTCACGTAAAAGTGCTTTTGATCAATAAAAACAAATCAAGAACAACCTATCATAGTTTGTGTAAATTAAATGGATTAGGTAAGATAAATTTATCTTCCTTTTACCTTACCAATGAAATCATAATAAGGCATAAAACTAAAATTTTGGCATAAAACTTAATTTTTATTTCCAAAAAGAATAAATGTTATCAGTTATCATTTTCCTCAAGCACACAACTGTCACTGGAAATTGAAAATAAAATTCATTTAAAAGGCACAAAATGTTATATAATTTCGAGGTGGATGACAAATTCCACTAATAGTAAGCCAGTTTCCATTTCAAGTCCAAAAAAATTATAGTTTCATATCTTGCTAGACATGGAAAATAAAACAGTATCCTATTATGACTGGATCAAGGGTATCACTTTGCAAAAAATCTCATTAAAAAGTTTTGAACAGTGCACAAACAGTAAATGGCAAAAAAGCAGTAGCATGTTCAATGCATCTGAAATAGAACAACTTTTAATATAGAAATTTATACTTAAGTTTTAAAAAGTTGAAGTAATATTCTCATACTTAAATAATATACAGTAAGAGTTTCAAGGTAGAGTTTTAGTTATTTTTATTAGATGCAACCTTCCCTCTTTTTTTTTTTTTTCACTCCACGACAACCTTCATTCGACAACAGTTTTGAACGGTTGAGTTGTGAGAACGTGAGCAGCTGCTGTTATTATAACTAAAGGTCTGTCTACGGCTTGAGTCTGAGAGACCACATGTTCGGCTGTCCTCTCATCTTGCCATCCTCACCAATTAACTATTAACATGGAGGGCTGTACACATGCTCTTGGGGGCTCTTTAACAGGCTTCTTGGCGAGTGGAACAACTACACAGCAGGGATCTGGGAACTGGGTAATGCTGGAATATAGGGGAGCTGCCCGTAGTTCTGCTCTTTCTAAGGACACTCTACTCCATAGTTTAGCATGTAACAAAGTCTGTATTTAACTTGGCCATTTTCACATACATTTTTAATATGATGTCTTTGAGCAGATGCTAAAACTATTTTCTAGAAAAAGATGTATAAATATAAGTAATATTACAATCTCACTGGGAAAATTAAGACTATATATTTTTTAAGACACCCATAATACATTTGATAAATAATTTTAGTGTTTTCTTAACAGATATTTAGGATTTATTTTTCAATATTTGTTTCAAAGTGTGCTTTGCTCTTTTTTCCTGTGCTGTTACGGAAATAAGTTTTAACCCAAAGAAAATTTAAAAAATGCCAAGTTCAAAGTTGTAAGGCTTAACACAAAATATTTCAAATGCAAATTTAAAAATAATTCTTTTTCATTCTACTTGTAAGAGTCTTATTATAACAATAAATTCAAGTCAGTTTTGAATCTATGTCATTATTTTCCCTGTTTTAACTTTTCCTCCTCTTTGCAATTTCCTTAACTATGTGTTCCTTCCCTACAATGAAATTAAACATGGGAAGCATGCCAAAAGTATAATAAAGGGTAACTAATCATTACTGTAAAAGTCTGACAGAATGCTAATAACTAAAGTAAGAACACTGATTGGTTGTTTTACCAATTTAAGAGATATAGATATTTTATATACTTTTAATTTAGTGATATTTTACACAACATATTTAAATAAAGGTATCACAATTCTATTACCTATATATGTTTAATTATATGACATTTCCAAGGATATGAAACTATATATCTATTTCCTGCAGAAACCACTATACTATCAAATTCCAAGCTTAAGCATGCAAATACCTAATATACTAATTTTATGCTCCATCCATACTATCTTCTACATTGCTGAAGAAGCTCAACAAGGATGGAAACTTGTTTGTCTTATTCACTATTATATTCCCATGAGTGCCAATGCCTGCTATAAATATGTTAAGCGAATGAGTAAGTTAAATTACCCTTAGACATTCAATCACCATTTAAATCCTGACTTAAGAGTCTATAGGAATGGCACTAGTCATAGTGCAGAGGAAGATGATGTATGATATTAAAAAGAGTCATGGCACAACATGGTGATGTTATGATTTAGATGGCCATCTGACTTCATGCATGCTTCTTGGTCTGTCTCAGGCCTAATCTGTGAGAACATTCTGTCAGAGTCTTTCATCTAAAGAGGAAGAAAGCTGAGGATTTCTACTGCTTTGATGGACTTGTACACCTTATTTTAATATTTTATTTATTTATTTCAGAGAAAGAGAGAGAGAGAGAATGAGCAGGGGGGAGGGGTAGAGGGAGAGGAAGAAGCAGACTCTCAGCAGAGCAGGAAACCCCATATGGGGCTTGATCCCAGGACCCTGGGATCATGACCTGAGCCGAAGGCAGATGATTAACCCACTGAGCCACCTAGGTACTCTTGTACATCTAATTTTTTTTGTCGCCTGATCTCTATTCAAATTTTCAATTTTGGAAGTCTTTTTAAGTAATAACAATGAAGGTAATGATCGCTGACATATACTGAGTGCCTGCTATGTGTCAGTACTGCGTCAGCACGTTATCTCTAAACCTCTGAATTAGGTATTCTTCACCCCATTTTTACAGAGGAAGAAGCTGAGGCTGACAAAGCTCAGACTTGATTAAAACCATATGACTAATTGGGTCTATCTGTCTCCAAAAGCCAAGGCTCTTCCCGTTGCTGAATGCTACATTATGCACAGTCTTTCTCTTAATTTTGACCTTATTTAAGTACTTCCAGTGAGTAAGCTGCATAGAATGGTGGTTAAGAGTAAGGTAATTAGAGGGTGCTGTGCTGGTCTAAATCTTGAGCTTCACCATCTGTGTGACTTTGGGAAAGTCACTTCAATTTTTTTTTTTTTTTTTGGTCCCTTGTTTCCTAATCTGTAAAATGGAGACAGTAATAGCACCAACAATATGGGCTTACTGTGAGGATAAAATGCGTTAATATTTGAAAAGAGTTGAGGATTGCCAACTGGCTCAGAGAAATAAATCACACTATAAGATTTACTAAATAAACTAATAGTCCCCTGGTTCTGTGTATTCATATGTCTTTGATTAGCTTTGTAAGCATACTGCTTCCAGTTCTTATTCCCTTTCCTTGACTGTGATTCCTTGCCAGTCTTTAAGAGTTATATCCCCTATTTACATCATGATTGGTTTAAGCAAATTGTTACGTCTTATGTTTTCTCCTAAGTACTTTAATAAAAAGCCCCAAATATTTGGTGAGATGTCATGCTCAAAGAGCAAAAGAATAATTTGTCGTCGTTGTTGTCTTATAGCTCAACTGATATTTAGTGCCAGAAAACTATTTATTTGATAGCTAGAAAAATTGCCTAGGGAAGAGACTATGGAAAATGGGAAAATTTTAGACAGATGAGCAGTTTTTTTAAAAAAGATATCCTCGGGACCTGGGTGGCTCAGTGGCTGAGCATCTGCCTTTGGCTCAGGGTGTGATCCTGGAGTCCCAGGGTCGAGTCCCACATTGGGCTCCCTGCATGGAGCTAGCTTCTCCCTCTGCCTATGTCTCTGCCTCTCTCTCATGAATAAATAATAAAATCTTTAAAAAAATAAAAATAAAAAAGATATCTTTGAGGAATATGTCATAATTCTGCTCACATTATTTAACCTTAGACCCATTACCAAAGTCTGACCGCCCATTCTTCCCTTTCTATTTCAAAATAGTCTTTTTACTGGTACCTTAATAGACATAAATTTAAACTAATCTCTTTCAGTTTTATGAAGTTTTAAATATATCTATAATACCAAAATGTAAATATTTCATAATGTTCAGATATCCAGTCCACCTTATCATCTCAATCATTATTTAATTGGTGATATAGATAGTAGACGTAAGGTCATCTGATAGTATGACTGCTGTTTCCTTACAGAGGATAATTTGAAAAAATTTCTTTTCCTTTTTCACTCATTGATCCCTTTGGAATAAATAAAAAACATTACATATACAGATGTGTTTATTTCATAATTGTTTTTCTTTGCTTTGCAATTACACATAAGGAAATATGCTTCCATCCTTCTTAGTAGATGTGACTATTAAATCTCATTAACTATGTGACTTTATAAAAACAGAGGTAAGGCTTGTGGGGAATATTCAAGGACATAGTGCTTGTACAGTGCTTGGCCTGTGGTATGTGCCTAAAAGTTACAGTAATTGCAGAGTTGTAGTAGTAGTAAGAGTAGTAGTATTTTCACCAGTATCTAATAAGTCTCTTCCAAGTTTATTTACATCATAATCAAGAAGCTCATTAAAGCTAATTGAACTAATATTAAAGTATTAACTTTATCCTGACTTAACATCATTAACGATGCAAACAATACAAGTATGTGTACAATGTCTAAGATGATTAGAGAAAGGAGTTTCCCTATGATATTCATGTGATTGCAAATGCAAAATAAGTTAGGTTCATGCATAATCTTCAAAGAGCCCTTAAAGGAAAAATAAATTATCCTCTTATAAAATTATAAGTAAATTCTACTGGCTAATTTCTTATTTTTGCCAAACTTTTTAGTTATAAGACTTGAAATATCCCGGTATACCCTATTGCTCTATATATAATTAAGGTAACTAAATGTCACTTTAATACATTGGCCAAAAAAAATAAATAAATAAATTGGCCATTTGCAGATAAGGTTGGGAAACGTTAGAAAAAAGATGCTAATATCACATAATTTATAGTGAAGATTCAAGAGATTTCAACAATAAGATATTAGAAATACTTTCCTAAGAATCATTATTTCTTTAATTAACCTTTTTTAAAGATTTTATTTATTCATAAGAGACACACACACAGAGAGAGAGAGAGGCAGAGACATAGGCAGAGGGAGAAGCAGGCTCCATGCAAAAAGCCTGATATGGGTCTTGATCCCGGGAGTCCAGGATCACGCCCTGAGCCAAAGGCAGACGCTCAACCGCTGAGCCACCCAGGCGTCCCCCTTTAATTAACTTTTATCAAACATCTAGAAAAAGCCTAGTTGCTGTGCTAGGAATTTTTATACTTTATTGTCTTTAATGATATATTATTATCAAAAACCTAAGCTGACAAAAAAACAAATTATAAATATGTGTCCCTAACTTCCCAGAGACTATAAAGTATTAGATATATAAGATTATATTAAATCACATGTTTGAGGCAGACAATAAGTACCTTGGTAAATAGTAATAATAATAAAAAGAGAACTAGTGAATGTAAAGTGTGTTAGCATATATTTAGAATGTTAATTAATATGTCAAAAACCATTCGAGAACACGAACTACAGCTATGTAAAAAATTCAAATTGGAATATAATGATCCACTAGTATAAGATAAAACTATACAACTTTTAGATGAAAACATAGGAAAAGACCCTAGTGAGGGTAAAGATTTGTAAAAATGGGAGGAATAGAGGAGAGAAACTGCCCTATTAAGACTAAAAACTTCAGCTCTTCAAAAGATACTGTTAAAAGAAAAGCCCAAGGTATAGACTGGAAAAGAATTATTGTGAAGATATACCTAAAATATTTAAGGAATTTTACCACTCAATGAGAAGATAAATAACTCAAAACAATGGACAAAAGACATAGACAAAAGAAGATGGGCAAATAGCCAACTAGTATATGATAAGATGGTCAACATCATTAGTTATCAAAGAAATGCAAATTACCACAATGTCATACATTTCACATACATTATGATGGTTAAAAAATAAAAGACTGAAAATAAAAAGGTTTGGAGGGATGTGAGTCCTACCTAAAGAGATGAAGACTGTATAAAGACTCACACATTAATGTCTATTGCTGTTTTACTCATAATAGCTTCAATGTGGAAAGAACTCATGCCCATCAGCAGGAAGAAGAATAAAGTATGCTATTTTTTAAACTCAAAAACTAGCAATAAAAGTAAACTGTGACACATATAACACAGTTATATGTAGATGGTGCTGATATTAACCAATTCGATTGTCTGATATTGTATAATGAAATGTGTAAATATTTGGAAGAGCTGTATAACTTGGTGAACCAGTGCCCTCCAAATGACCAAGGAATGAAATGTTGATATCTTAAATGGGTAAAAGACCCATTCGAAGTGCAAGATAAATCAATGCCTTTTAGTGTAATGTAATATGAAAAAGTTCACTGATACAGTTTTTGATTCTACATTGTAATTAATGTTTATAAAACTATTACTTTTTGAGTTTCAGTGTATATTGAAGAAGAATCTAAGTTATCTGAAAAAGCTATTAAAACTGTCCTCTCTGGGCACCTGGGTGGCTCAGTCCGTTAAATGTCTGTCTTCTGCTCAGGTCATGATCCCAGGGTCCTGGAATAGAGGTCTGTTTCGGGCTCACTGCCTCCCTACTTGCCACTCCGCCTGCTTGTGCTCTAATAAATAATATCTTAAAAAAAAAAAGGCCAACAAAAAACAGTTCTCCCTTTTCCAGAAATGTTATCTGTGTGAAGTCAGATAGTCTTTTCATTTTTCAACCAAAACAATATATCACAGTGGGTTGACTAAGGAAGCCAATATTAGAACCTGGTATTTTCTATTAAGGAAAAATGTAAAAACATTACTCTTCTTGCTATTTTTTTTTTTTTTTGGAAAATCATTGTTTTTTTTTACAGTCATGTAATGAGTTTATTATTATTTTAACTGAATTCATAAATATTTAAAAATTTCTGTTTCAGCTTCTAATACGGTAAATATCAATACATACAAGCCAAATGAATAAAAGTGTTGAGATCTTCCATAGTTTTTAAGAGTGTAAAGAGGTTCTGAGACTAAAAAAAAAGTTTGAGAACTATTGGACTAAAGTTCTGATCTGGTATCCTCATAACTCTATCAGATTTACCAACTATTTTGTAACTTATCTTTTTTTTTTATCAGCAGCTTTAGTGATAAAGTTCACATACCATACAATTCACTGATTTAAAGTATACAATCAGTGCTTTTTTAGTATTCACAGATATGTGTAACCATCACTCAAGGCAATTTTATAACATTTTCTCCACCTTAAAAAAAAAACAAAAACCTTAAATCTTTTTACAAATCACCCCTCCACATACTTAAGGTCTCCTTGTCTCCCTACACTCCAAGTCCTAGGTAACACTATTTATTTTCTGACTCTATAGATTTACTTATTCAGGACCTTCATATTAATGAAATCATATAGTATATATTTTTGTGTGATGACTTCTTTTACTTGTCATAATCTTTTTAAGGTTCATCCATCTAACAACAAGTATTAGTACTTTATTCCTTTAGACCCAAATGTTATTTCATTGTATAGATAGATATACCACATTTGCTTATCTAGGTATCAGTTATTAGAAATTTAGTCTGTTTCTATCTTTTGGCTCTTAGGAATAATGGTGCTCTAAACATTCATGCACAAGTTTCTATTTGGACATATGGTCTCATTTTTCTTGATATATACTAATGAATGGAATTGCTGGGTCATATGGTAACTCTACGTTGAATCACTGAAAAGTGCAGACTATTTCCAAAGCACCCATACCCTTTAACATTCCCACCAGCAGGGTACAATGGTTCCAATTTCTTCATCTTGCCAACACTTACGGCTACCTGAGGTTCTATTTTACCCATCCTAGAGTGTGAAGTGGTGTCTCATTGTAATTGTGATTAGCATTTTCGATGATTATGTTGAGCACCTTTCATGTGCTAATTGGCCATTTTTCTGTCTTCCTTGGAAAAATGTATATTCAAATTTCTATCCCTTTTTTTTTTAACTGAGTTGTCTTTTTTGTTTTTAAGATTTTATTTATTTATTCATGAGAGACACACAGAGAGAGAGAGAGAGAGAGAGAGAGAGAGGCAGAGACACAGGGAGGGAGGGAGAAGCAGGCTCCCTGCAAGAAGCCTGATGCAGGACTGGACCTTGGATCCCAGGATCATGTCTTGGGGCAAAGGCAGACGACCAACCACTAAGCCACCCTTGAGTTGTCTTTTTATTATTTAGTTGAAAGCATTCTTTGTGTGTTATAGATACAAATCTCTAATCAGATATATGACTTGTAAATATTTTCACCTATCTGTAGGTGGGCATCTGTAATGATTTCTTGATGGTATCCATCCTTTGAACATAAAAGTTTTTCATTTTGAGGTGCTTGGCTGGCTCTTTTGGTAGAGTATGGGACTCATCATCTCAGGGTCATGAGTTCAAGCCCCACAGTAAGTGTGGAACCTACTTTAAAGAAACAAAGTTTCTAAGTTTGATGGGGTCTCATTTGTCTATTTTTTTTTTCATCGTTTGTGCTTTTGGTGCCATATCTAAGAATCCTTTGCCAAATCTAAAGTTATGAAGTTTTTCCCCAAGTTTTTTTTCTTAGAGTTCTATATTTTGTAGCTCTAACATTTTAGGTCTTTGATCCATTTGTTAATTTTTGTACATGCTGTGGGGTTATAGATCAACTACATTCCTTGGCATATGCCTATCTAATTGTCCCATTCCATTTGTTGAAAAAGATGATTCTTTTCTTACTGAATAGTTTTGGCAACCTTGTTGAAATCAGTTGACCATACAAATACGGATTTGTTTCTGGATTCTTAATTCCATTCCATTGATTTATATGACTATTCTTATGATAGTACTATACTGTCTTTAACCATTATTTGATAATAACTTTTGCAATTGAGAAATACGAGACCTACTTTATTCCTTCTTAGGATGATTTTGGCTATTCTAAGTCCTCTGAAATTCCATAGCGGTTTTAGAATCAGCCTAACAGATTTCTACAAAAATGTCAGCTGGAATTCTGATAGGGAGTGTGTCAGATCTGTAGATCAGTTTGGAGACTGATCATATTAATTCTGAACCTTCTGACCCATGAACGTGGGAAGTTTTTCCATTCATTTAGGTATTGAAAATTTCTTTCAACAATGTTTTGTAATTTTCAGAGTGTAAGTTTTACATTTTCCTTGTTAAAATTATTCCTAAGTATTTTATTCTTTTTGGTGCTATTATGAATGCAACTGTTTCCTTACCTTCATTTTCAGATTGTAACACAAGTTTTTTTTTTTTTTTTTTTAAGATTTTATTTATTTATTCATGAGAGACACAGAAAGAGCCAGAGGCAGAGACACAGGCAGAGGGAGAAGCAGGCTCCATGCTGGGAGCCCTACGTGGGACTCGATCCCAGGTCTCCAGGATCAGGCCCTGGGCTGAAGGCAGCGCTAAACCTCTGAGCCACCCGAGCTGCCCGTAACACAAGTTTTTAATGTTTGCCTTCCCACTAGAGAACTAGAGAGTAGTACTGGTAGGAATCAGTACCTCTCATTCATCTTAAAATTTCCACTGATATATGAAGTGGACTACAGCACTACCAGTCACCCAAAAACAGTGTAGAAGAAATGAATGAATGAATAAAATAATAAAAAACAGCTTCAATAACTAAATTTATAAGAAATATAGATTTTTCTCCCTAATTTGTTACAAGGGAAATATTTGGATTTAAGAAATATTGATATGAGAGGTGCCTGGCTGGCTCAATTTGGACAGCATGCAACTTGTGATATCAATTCAGGGTTGTGAGTTTGAGCCCCATATTGGGGATAGTGTTTACTTGAGAAAAACAAAAAAGAAATCTTGATGTGAAAAGTCAAAAATTTTTTTCTGATTAAGATCTAATTTTTATTTTGCTAAATGCTGGTAATTATTAAAGAGCAATGTTAACTTGAACAGCAGGAAGTTGCTATGGTAACCCTCAGAAAGCTCAAAAGCACAAGTCACTGACAATGTATGGGGGTATGCTGTCAATTACACTCCTCTTCCACTTGTGCAGAGGGAATATAGTGCCACATCAGACTACCTTAAAATTTTTAGTCACTTAAAACAGTGACTTTTTCTTAAAGGAAAATATGAACCTTTTCCTGTGCATTGAAGGAAAGCTCAAGGATTCATGTTTCACAAACTTCAAAGCCCTCAAAGTCTCAGCTTTAACCATTCTACAATATATTTAAATACAGTACCTTAAAATGGCATTTTTTGATCTCCTTGGCGATCTCCAAATTTCATTTATATCTCATTATTTCTGTGAATGCATTTAAATGTAGAGTTTGCACAGACCCCCCCCAGCTCAGATGAGCCCCATGTCATTTCTAGATCTAATATAAAAGACATGAGATTTACCAGCTTTGAATGAGTTTCAGAATGAAACTCTGTTATATATTCTAATATGCGGTTCTGGAATCCAATTCTCTGGGTTCAAATCATGGTTTCTCAAGTACTGAACAATGATCTAGTTTCTTAATTTTTTCTGTATGTCAGTTTTCCTATGTATAAAATGGAGATCATAACATAGTTACATAAAATTTTATAAGAACTGTTAGATCCTGACTTTAAGTGTTTTATATTTGTTAGTAGCTATCATTATTGTTATTATTATGATTTCCTAGAGAAATAAAGGAAAACAAAATTCAAACTTGTTATGCAATAAATGTCATTTCAAATCATTGTTGTTTTAGTATATACATTTGGAAAAGATGGTTTCAGTGATTTAGTTTATTTTGGCTTTCACATTCCATTCACTGCAGCTGATTTTTCATTATATTATTTTTAGTATTGAGTTTGTTACAGAAATATATATAATACCGTGGAAAAATATATGATAATAAAACACAGCTTCAGTAATTAAATTGATAAGAAATGCAGATTTTTTTCTCCCCAATTTGTTGAAAGGGAAATATTTGGATTTAAGAAATATTGATATGAGAGGTGCCTGGCTGGCTGAATTTGGACAGCATGCAACTCATAATGTCAATTCAGGGTTGTGAGTTTCTCTATTACCTATACAACAATAATAATGATGGAAAACTGTCTCAAACTTGGCTCTTGAATATTTAAAAAAAAAAAACTGGGAAGGGCAGCTAGGTGGCACAGTTGGTTGAGCATTCGACTCGATTTTGGCTTGATCATGGTCTTAGCGTTATGAGGTTGAGCCCCGTGTTGGGCTCTGAGCTGAGCATGGAGCCTGCGTAGGATTCTCTCTCCCTCTTCCTTTCTCCTCCATGTCCCTCCTCCACGCTCTCTCTCTCTTAAGGGGAAAAAAATGAAATAAAAAAAGATAAAATAATTTTTTAAAAAAGTTTTATTTATTTAAGTAATCTCTACACATCGGGTGTAGAGACTAATGACCCTGAATCAAGAGTTGCATGCTCTTCCTTCCGATTGAGCCAGCCAGGCACCCCAGCCTCTTTATTACTCTTAAGAAAAGGAATTTTTGAGCCGTTAAGGAAAATCTTGTAAAGATCCCTCTTTTTATATCTGGGAGGACTGAGCTCCTTTCCTGAGATTCTAGCTTCAGAAGGTTTATACACAGAAACAAAGAAGAAGGGGACTTGTCCAGATCAGTATTTTTTTTATTTTTTCCTTCAAAATTTTGAATCCAGATCAGTTTTTTTATCTTTTCCTTCAAAATTTTAAACATAGAAAAAGATATATAACATAAAATTTATGATTTTAACCATTTTTAAGTATACAGTTCAGTGATATTAAATACATTCATAATGTGCTACCATCACCACTAACAATTTCCAGATCTGTCTTCATTTTGTAGAACTAAAACTCTGTATCTATTAAGAAATAAATTGCCATTTCCTTGTCCCCCTAGACAAGGAAACACCATGCTACTGTTGGTCTCTATGGCAAACACCATGCTACTGTTGGTCTCCATGATTTTTTACTCCTATAAGTACCCCATGTAAATGGAGTCACTGTATTTGTCTTTTTGTGATTGACTTATTTCTTTTAGGATAATGTCCTCAAGATTCATCAGTGTTGATGCATATATCAGAATTTCCTTCCTTTTCAAGGTTGAATAATACTCCACTGTAATTTAGTCTACATCTTGCTTATCAATTTGTCTGATAATTGATACCTAGATTCCTTCCACATTTTAGCTATTATAAATAATGTTGCTATAAAAATAGGTATATAAATATTCCTTCAAGATCTATGTCCAGATCAGCTCTATGATTATTGAAAAAAAATCAGTAAAAATCAACCTCATGACACAATACTATGTTTACAAGAAATCAAAGAAAAAATAATAACATTATTAAAAATGGACTTAACCACATACTCACTGTATATTAAAACCATAAATACACAACAATTTAACAATCTAAAGTAAAAGACATTTTCCTCCCTAGCATTTCTGAAATCTGTTTTACTTAAGTGGCTTACGAAAATAATTTATTAGACTCAGACTCACAAAGCATTTATGTATTGCTCTTCATTATGTTGCACTTGTTAGAGGAAAGAAAGGTTCTTACTTGGATAAGATGTGTTGGCATTGTTATGATACAGGCTGAAAGAGAGGTTCGTAGAAGACCACGGAGAACATACAGGAACTTTGTAAGGCTGTGGCTGTTGTCACAGTTTTCTGTACAGCAAATGTCATCTCCCCATAAAGGTGATCCAAGATTCTGGATTCCTATTCTTAAAATGTTTTTCTGTTTTTTCTAAAGGAAAGTGGGAAGGAGGCAAACATATTAGCTTCGGTTAACCAACAGGATACCTCTTTCACTTCTCTTTGCCAGTTTTTAAATTTATAAAAGATTAGGAAGATAATGTCAGTAGAGGTGGTAAAAACCTTTATCTGTAGTTAGTATAAGGCAATATAAAGGAAATCTTCATTATTACAGGAGTATTAAAAACAACTGATTTTTTTTCTTACTTTTGGAAAATCTGAAGAATATCAAAAGCCTCAAGCTTCTATATTTTAAGAGTGACTACGCTAATAATTATGTTTGGGGCACCTGAAATAATATATAAAAAATCAGTTAGCAATAAAGAACATCTAAACCAGAATGCTTACAAGCCATATTCAGTATTACAAGATTCCACAAGTCTTTCAATAAACTATAATTTGCTCAATATTTCTCTTTTAATGCTATTGTGTTCAATGCCTGATACTTTATTTGAAAGAAGTTTAAAATGTGTGTTTTGGTTTTACGCTCTACATATGTCTTTACTTACTCTTCTTGAAGCTATTTTTACAAAATAATTTAAGTTTAATACTTTTCATAAAATTGAACAAGTGAACATTTAGAAGTCAAGTCTACTGAGATTAAGGTCATAATAGTGACTGACATTTCCTGGGAAAAGAACATTTAAAAACCATTGAATAAAACCTAGGATGATTATCAATAAGTGTTTGCCATAAATGTATTTATAAAAAATTTTACTGTTTGGGTTATTCTAATGAAACAAATGTTTTATAAACACTTTCTTTAGTAATCTGGCAAAATTTTCTGGGCAAAGGAGGAGAAATTAGCAAAACCTGGTATATGGGAATAATTGAAAAATTATTATTACAATTCTAATGGGAAAAGTAAGTTTTTTTCTCTTAAAGCAAAAATTTGGAACATGTGCCATTTCTGAGTGTGATTTCTGATGAAGCCAGATCCTATATCACTTGTTATTGCTATAATAAAACTAATAAAATTTATTTAACTACTACAATTTATTAACCAACCACTGTCTCCTTGATATTACAGATAAAAGTTGAGTTTGTGTATTTTTGAGAACTAATCAACAAAGAAAAGTAGGGAAAATGAATAAAACGCTGAAATGTTAGAAGAGGAAAAACAAAAAGGTACAATAAGTAGTAAGATGGGTAAGACAGATATTCACAGCCTGAACTGTGCAACTAAGACATGGTTCTGGGCAAGACACGTACACTACTTAGGCATTTGTTTTCTCATCTTTACAATAAAAAGAATAGAACAGAATATTGTTCTATGAGACCATACAATCCTTCAAATATAAAAAGGGACACAACAGGTTGGATAAAGCTATTAAAATGAGATTACAGAAAAAGGAATTTAGTTTAAGCACATTAAAAAAAACCTTCCTGACTCCAAGGATCTGAAACATACCATTAAGGCAGCCCGTCCAGTTTTCTTTTCTGTTTGTATTAAGTTTATAATAGTCAATCACATTAAGATATATGTTAACAATCCTTGGCAGTTCATAAAAGTTGTTTTCTTCTTTCTTTTTGCATTACTTGAATGAAATGAAGTAATAATATGTACCATGGCATGTGTTAGAAATTTAAATAAGTTTTTGATGAAATCATGTAAAATGTCTGTAAATAGGTAGGTTATCCCTCATACTGTATTACTTAGAGCCTCAGAATTTAAGTAAAATAGCACAATTAAGTTTCATTTTGTCATCCCTAAACTTGTTTTCTCATAAATTGAGCTTAAATTAGATTCTCAAAACAAAGAGCAATCTAGACAAAGGGAGAGAAACTTTCCCCCAAAATATAGGTAGTAGAACAAAACCTGAAGGTAGAGGGAGAGAAGTATTATATTGTTTCCCCTGTCAACATTTCAGAAATTAAAGGTCAGTTGTATATTTTAACCCAGTCACTATTATACCAACTATTATAATCAAAGAACACGTGCTAAAAGTTTATAACAAAAATGCTGTTAGGTCCAGAAGCTGGAGAACTACAGAGGTTTGGCAACTTTGACAGAAACATTGTCATATCTGAAGATTAAGATAAAAATATTAAGCCAAAGAATGAACGATAAGATATGTAAGTGAGGTAGGTACTCAGCGTATCAGAACATAACTGAGCATAATACTTCAACATAGGGTATACATTTATATATATATATTTTAAATGATAGTAATTACAAAAACAAAGGCCGAATTACAGATTACCTGTGTAATTTTAGACATCTAATTCCTTTGCTATGCCATATAATAATGGAGCACATTGTAAGGCATAATAAAATTAAAAAGATAAATTCTAGTTGAAAGCTGAATAATAAATAGTTTAATTTATTTCTATGAGAGCATCTAAAATATTTAATCTGGTATTCTAAGTAAAATCAGTGTTCAAATTTTGTTTTTACTGCACATTCTTACTTAAAAATTATAACTTAAATGAAATTGTGACAGCAATTTGTAAATGTCTCCACTCCAAATATCTTTATAGATGAGCTATATACTACTTACTACCAAGGTTTTTTGGTTTTACCAATTATATATGGTAGTATATAATTACCTTG
Source organism: Canis aureus (assembly GCF_053574225.1). Lineage (NCBI taxonomy): Eukaryota > Metazoa > Chordata > Mammalia > Carnivora > Canidae > Canis > Canis aureus. The sequence goes on along the minus strand of NC_135631.1, from coordinate 20,296,643 downwards.
TATTTATATATATGAATATATTAAAATATATAAATAAATTAAGTGTATAAATATATATAAATATATATAAAAACCTAGTATTATATACTAGCATATAACACTCAATTCCTTATAGCCTACTTCAAATAAACTAAATTAGGTTATTTGAAAATGTAAGTTTATTTGAAAATGTAGTGACAGAGAAAGCAAGATGAAAATTTCCTTTTAAAAAGAAGGATTCATTTCAGTATCAGAACATTATTTTGGCTCAGGAATAATATTCTTTGAAGTAGTGCTTCAGAGATGCATTTTTTGTGGCTTCTTGAACTCATCTAAAGTTTCTGAGATAGGGAGGTGGGCGGGGGATGGGGGTGACTAGGGGACGGGCACGGAGTGGGGCACTTGATGGGATGAGCACTGGGTGTTATTCTATATGTTGGCAATTTGAACACCAATAAAAACAAATATAAAGAACCTATCTCCCTTCTAAAAATATAAAATAAAGTTTCTGAGATAGAGGTGTAAATGAGGTAATTTAGCAAATGATACATTCTATAATAAAACAATATGGATATTATTAACATAAAAATGTAACATAAACCTTATGTTTTAGTTCCAATAAAATAGGAAATATATTTTATGATAACTTGCTAGCACGTGGTAAATTTTATTAGCATTCTTGGTATTCACCTTGTAAATATCTACCTCAACTCTGTTTAATCTCAGAGTTAATAGTTGTAGAACCTCTGGTTCAGAGAGACAAGTTCAGTTTGTTGAATCAACTTTCATAAAATAAAATACTATTTACTGAAATGGTGTTTTTTCATACTCAAACAACTAAGAAAACAAATATTTTATTCCCTCCCAATAATAGCTTACTGATCAAGGGTCCTTTAGATGGATGTGTGTACATATATGTGCGTATATGCATATATATGTAAGTATGTGTGTATCTTTATGCTATTGCCTTTGCTTTTTTGCATTTCATAAAATTTCTTGCTCTTAGAAGATATGCCATCATTCTGTAAGAACAGCAGCTCTGCACACTGTATCATAGGAACTGTTATGACATGCCTGTTTCCATAGTAACCACAGCGAGTGGGGAGAGGTGTCTGTCAGGGACCAATTTACCTCTCCAGACACAGGGAGGACACAGTGCCCATAAATCTTAGCTAGGACCAAAAATGGAGCAACAATGAACAAAATAAAATTGTATTAAAAACCAAGGACCATATCAAAAATTGTAACATACATGAAGAGCCATCTATAAATAAATGTGTATGCTTCACCACACACATAAGTATTTTCAACTTGCTAATGATGATCAAAAAAATGATCAAAAAAATTTAAAAATTATCGTGCTGTGGAAAAAACACTAACTATAGCAGTAAAGTTTATAAGAATACTTAAAATTAATGGATTTAGAGCAAATGCAATTGATAATGCCAAAAATAAGTCTTTGGGATTCTTTGCTTTCTTCAATAAAAATAATGGTGCTCTGGAAATAATTGTGCTAAAATAATAATAATGAACTGAATGTCTCTAGCAGCTATAGCAATTAAAATCACTGAGAAAGATTTCTGAAAGGCATGATATCTAGAAATGAAATTTCTCTCATTTTAAGGTAAACTAACCGGAACAGCTTTAATAGTACGAATTTGGAATCTTTAATAGTGGGAATTTTAAAACTTCCATTTTTAAAAATAGAGCTACAGAGAAATAATTAAGATATCAAATATTTTAACACAGCAAATAAAATGCATTTTTATGCATTTTTGAGACAACTCAAAGCATGATATAATAAGAAATAAAATCTTAAAATAATTCTTACTCTTAAGGTAATTCAATTATGGACTGGTTGACAAATATAATAAATTTAGATATGAAAGTGTAAGTCTTGACTATTTATTTAAAAGATTTTATTTATTTATGCATGAGACACAAACACAGAGAGAGAGAGAGAGAGAGAGAGAGAGAGAGGCAGAGACACAGGCAGAGGGAGAAGCAGGTTCCATGCAGGGAGCCCGACATGGCACTCGATCCCGGGTCTCCAGGATCGCACCCTGGGCTGAAGGCGGGGCTAAACCCCTGAGCCACCCGGGTTGCCCAAGTCTTGACTATTAAAGAGTAATTTTCAAAATGTGGCTATTTATTAATTCCAATTGCTACAAATATGTATTTAAAATTAATTTATGTCAGAATGTACATATACATCTGTGTATCCAATGAGAACTTGGCTAAAACTTTAAATACACATTAACAATTAAAGTAAGGTTGCCTGTGTTCTGCTCATTTACATCTTCTGTGCTTGGAAACAGCTTGTTCACTATTGATTATTCTAAAACCTTCTGGGTTTACCTCTAGAGAGTTTAAAAACAACATTACATAAATGATTATAAAAGGCTTTGAAGGTACTCAATACCTGGGGATTGGATCCATCAAATCCTTCCTCATATATGACGTTCTGGATAAACTGAAGCAGCTTTATGTAGCCATGGGTCAAAGAACTGTGGGTAAGAAGTGGTTCAAATATATAAATGGGCTTATTATACAGGAAATTCAAAATCTAAGCTATAACAGTAAGGAAATAGTTAAAATTTATGAGATTATCTAAATATAATATACAATGAACCAAAATAGTATAATTTAAAAATGTAAAGTCAATACATCGAGGAAATAAGTTACAATGCCTTCTATTCACTAGCTCAGTGTTCTTGATATCATGGGAAGATAAAAATCTATGGAGACTGAGATGGCTTAATTATGTCAAGCTTAGTTACCTCCTAGAAAATTAATGATTTAATGAAGCAACCTACAAGATGAAGCCACTATAGCTTTTCAGTAGTAATCATAGATAATTAACATAGAGTTAATGAACTTCTATGCCAAGTACACCTGAATCAATGTCTTGATCACCTAAGCTCATCTGAAAAGTTTTAATTTTCTTAGAACAAACTGCTAAAATAATGGTAATTTAAAATTTTGATCTTTTAAGGCATACAAAGACGAGTATAATTTCCTTTGTTTTTAAAATGAAAATAATATATATATGAATTCAAGAAGATAAATTATTTCTCACATGAATATTAGTATTAATATTACTATTTAAAAATATTTTACAAAAGTAGGGATGCTGGCAGGCTTATTTGGTACAGTATGAGATTGATGATAATGGGGGCATGAGTTCAAGCCTCATGTTAGGTGTAGAGCTTAATTAAAAAATGTTTTTACAAATGTTATGAAACATCTCAAGAAATTTAGTAACTGTGAAGAACATCTGGTTTAACACTGACTGAGTTTAATATTCTTGATAATGCACTGCTTGCGTGCCATGGCTAAACATTAATTGTTATGATAATGAGGTTCTGGAGCATAGTTATTTCATAGACATTTTAGTGACTGATGCTGTTAAAGCTGTGGGTGTCCTTAAAAATACAGGTGTTTGCTTTACTGTGATCCCAAATAAAGCAACCACATATGCAGAATAAATGCCCTAAAGAAAAAAAATGAAATATAACTTGAAGCACACATGCAACATTAAAGAACAGAACAAGTTAGAAAAGTAGAAGACTACTTAGTGTGCAAAAACAATAGTAGGTTGTTCAGCCTGTTGCATATCTCTGTAAATGTTTTGTTTAACAGCCAGAGCTAGCCCCAAAATACCTAACAAAAACAAAAAGGAAAACCAAGAGAAAGGAATGTTGTTATGTACAAAACAAATATGACTCCAATTAAAGGCTTTGGCAGTATGGTTATCTCATATAGTTACTTCTCTGTTTTCAGTGAGGGTACTCTGGATTACACGGACACATTTTTCCAGTTTAATGAGTGAAGAAATGTGTCTATAAAAAATGATATTCCATAATGGCACTGAATAACTCTTTCATAAATATATGAATATATAAATATACATAAACACATAAATATATACAAATAAATAAGTAACATATTTTGTCCCTGCTGGCTCAACTTTCAGAAGGTGGTACTGCTGTTTGAATGCACGTTTTTCAATTCCTATTTGGGTCAATTAGATTTGCACAAGGGGTAAATCTGCTCCAAGGTCCCAGATTATGAAATGAATTTCAGCCAGCCATTTGATGAATGTCAGGATGGGTTAAAGGAGGGTGGATCATGAATATATCCATTCATTCTAATCCACCAATAATGAATCTACTCAAGACATTATTTCATATATTACAAAAAGTTTCTCAAGCATTTTTCCTTCTGCCCCAAATTGTTCAATAAAATTTGCCTTAAGCACATGGTAGTAAATTTGCTATCTGAGGTACATTACTAGATACCACATACATAAATTACTTCTGAGTTTTTCATTGCAATTACTCAATCAATACAATCGATTATTTCATATTCTTCCAGTCTGTTAAGGTAACTACATTAGAGCTAAGATTCTCTTCAAAGATGGTGGAGAAGTTTGATAGTAGAACTAAAATAGAGACATAAAGCCAATATATCTTACTCTCTTTCCTTATTTTTTTAAAGATTTTATTTATTTATTAATGAGAGACACAGAGAGAGGCAGAGACATAAGCAGAGGGAGAAGCAGGCTCCTCGAAGGGAGGCTGATGCAGGACTTGGTCCCCCGGACCCAGGATCACACCCTGGGCCCATGGCAGAAGCTCAACCACTGAGTCACCCAGGGGCCCCCTCTTTCTTTATTTAACACTGACATAAAACAATCTAGTCACCAGCATTGCTTAGAACTTTACAAGTAATAAACTTCAAACTAATTAGATTTCTAGGACAATAAATGTATTGATACCAAATTAAACGGGAAAAAAGCAATACATTCAGGTATATAAATTGATAATATTCATTTATGACACATGGGATTACAGCATTTAAAACTAAATTACTTTATATGATATTGCTGTTAAAATACTATTAATTTTATGAGATAGTTTTTGCCAGCAATACTTATAAAACTCTTTTACTGATAAAAATACCTTCTGTTGTCATCTAAATTAAAAAAAAATTAAATCCCTTTAATTCTGAGGCTGTTGTCTTTTTTTGTTGCTGTTCAGCAGCATAGTAACTTATAAATCAGGAAATTTATAAGGAGGCAGAAGGAAATCTAGTTACAAATATGACACTGTCCTCCTTATTAATGTTTCCAAGCAATGAACAAAGGTTATCAAAGTATTTAAAATATGCTCCAAAGGCAGCACATTTCAAATCATATATACTATTTTACCTTGATTTTCTTAGTTTTCAACAACTTTTATAGTAAAATGATCTAACTTGAGATTCCACAATTTGTCTTTAAAACTATAACAGTACAAAGAATGTGAAAACAATTATTAGAATTTCAAATTTTACCTTTAAAATATCAAGTATTTAAATTTTTTTCTGTCAAGAAAGAGTTGTTCTATATCTGCTATATTACCATGTTTTCTAAGAATAACTTATTTCTTTATATTAATATTAAACATAAGTAAAAGAGGTCTAATGACACAAAATGTAATATATATTACATATATATATATATATATATATATATTTTTTTTTTTTTTTAAGTAGGTTCCATGTACAACATGAAGCCCTGTGGGCTAGATCAAGACTTGAGGTGAGATCGAGGCAGGCACTTCACCAAATGAACCACCCAGGCACCCCTAAATCTATATTCTGATAATCAAGTTCAACATTTAAAAAAAACTGACAGAAAAAAATGAGACTTTTGGACCTATCAGTATCTCCCCTACCCAATTTTCAGCAGGAGGTCTGATAGATATTTACATCAGAGAGCTTCAATTTCTATCAACAAATAGCACTGTTTTTTCTGTGAAAAGTAATTTTTGTCAGTCTCATTAAGAAAGATAAAAAAAGGGGCACCTGGGTGGTTCAGTCCATTGAGCTTCCGATTCTTGATTTTGGGTAGGGTCATGATATCGAGCCCCGCGTTGGGTTCCGCACTCAGTGCAAAGCCAGCTTATCCCTCTCTCTATGTTCCTCCCTGAGCTGGCATTCTTTTTCTCTCAAATGAATAAATTAATCTTTCTTAAAAAGATTAAAAAAATCTGTTATAGTATATCTGCTATAGTCTAGTAAATCTGCTGTAAGTGTAGATATAGTTGTAGTATACCTAGAAAGGAAATCAAGCAATTAATAAATACCAGTCTATTACCTTGTAGTTTCTCAAACAATGAACAAAAGTCTCAGTGTGATCAAAGAATAAATGTAAATGTAAAATCAACAAAATCTTGGGTAACAAAAGATGAGATTTCACTTGTGAAAACATAAATGATAAAAATAAAATTATATATATGAAATAACTAGTCTATAAGTGAAAATTTTAATCATAGGTAATAAACTCTCATAGATTTTTTTTTTTTTAACAAAACTACTTCATTTTAATTTTATCTACTGGTAAAGTGTCTGACGTAGTAAATACTCAAAAATGTTTTGCATCTCTCCCACATTTGATCATTACAATAGCCCTGTGAGGTAAATAGAGTCATTAGCTCCATTTTGTGGTAGAGAAAATTAAGACCCTTTGGAGACTTAGGTGATTTGTTCAAAGCTGTACAACAATTAAGTGACAGAAGAGGCACCTAAAAAGTTTTCTAAAAATTCAACTTATCTGCTCTTTAGGCTAAATTAAAATAAAGCCCCAGAGTGAGATCCAGATTCAATGAAAAGTCTGTGGGTTCAAATACACTAATGTGGCTGTGATGAGGTTTGAACATGACTCCATTCAACACAAAGTATCCAGTGTATAGTTTTTAAAAAGGTATTTTTCTTTTAGTTGCACCTATGAGACCTTCACAAATAGGCCTCACTTGTATTAACTTGGTACATGACATTAAAGACAATTCAAGATGGAAAAATGTAGATTTACAGTATATAAACGAGACAGCAGAATAACACAGTGGGAAGTATTACCAAGATCTGGGTTCCTGGTCTATTTGTATCAGCAACTATAGCTAAATGTGTGATAATGAGGCAAAGTATTTAATTGTTTGTTCCAGGGCTCAAAGTTTTCTCATGTGACAGAGCTGTATTAATAATCTCTCTTGTCCTTTTGGACTTAAAGTTACAGGACTCAACAATGACTTTTCTTTTCTTTTTTTTTTTTTTTAATTTTTATTTATTTATGATAGTCACAGAGAGAGAGAGGCAGAGACACAGGCAGAGGGAGAAGCAGGCTCCATGCACCGGGAGCCCGATGTGGGATTCGATCCCGGGTCTCCAGGATCGCGCCCTGGGCCAAAGGCAGGCGCCAAACCGCTGCGCCACCCAGGGATCCGACTTTTCTTTTTAAGACTGATTTTTCCCATTAAAATGATTAATTGCTGGGTTTTTAAAAATAAGAACTTCTGGTGCATTTAAATATTGATTTAACTACTTGATAAAAATACTTAGGGAAAACTGTTTATCACTCCCAATTAGGATTAATTTAAAATGAATATGAAGTATTTTTGATATTATTATGTAAATCATTGAGAAAATGATTTGTATTACCAAAATTCTATTTACACATATATTTCAAGTATTCATTTATGACAAATAGTGAGATATACTTATAGGGCAATAGGCACAATATCAAATGTCTCAACTAATTGTGTAAAATGGTTTGCAGAGCTCAAGTTATATTAGCATATAATTTGCATGTGACTATAAAGACTGTGAAGTCTATTCACAAGTAATTTTCAAGTTAAAAATTCCATTACTATTACCCTGAAGGCTGTCACAGATTTTTCTTTTTCTGATGCTTTTCACCTAATAACACTGAGTTTGATTCTCGTTACCATGAATACTCAACTAAGAGCAGAACATACAGAGACTAGGAATGCAAGGAGAGCAATGACCAGCACAGACCTATGAGCCACAGCTGGGAAAATACTAAGAACATGAGGATATAAGAATTGCATGTATAGGCTAAATAATCCAGTGTCTGACAGAAATACTATTGAAAGAGGTTATGGTCTTTCATGAAAAGGTATTCACTTCACCATTACTCTGATTTCCTTTACTTACTGACGTAAACAAGTCATTAGATTATGTCTCCTACTACTCATCATTGTTGTCATCCAGCCAACCCTGAATCATTATCTTTCAAATATCCTGGCCTTTCAGTTTCTTGATCACCTCTCTCTTGATGATCTTGTCTCCATCCTACTTATGGTGCTTACCCTTATGATCATACCTACTTATGGTGCTTACCCTATGGTCAGACCTTGCCATTATCAATAATTGGTATTCCCCTTCCTGCTCTTTCCTCCCCACAACTGCCACTTCCTATCTTTCCACCTAGAGGCCATATGTAATCATTTGACCACATAGAGACCTCTATACCATTGCCTACGATTTCTTCACCCATTCCCCTTGATATACTCTTTTAATTATTTAATCACCTTGATCTATGGTCAGTCCTTGTCTCTACTTCCTTGCTCTTCTCTTGTTCTGTCTCACTCAGCAAAACTAGTCAGCTAAATTCAACTCTCTACCCACTCCACATTTGCCTCAGTGCAGCTAAAAGTGGTGGACAAATGGCTCCAACCACGTGGACTGATCTCAGTGTAAATTCATGACCTCAAACTTCAATAGGTCCTTAAGACTGCCTGGCAATCTCACTATTCACAGTCTTACCCTCCTCGATAACTTTTCTACACTTTCTTTTTTTTTTTTTATACAAACATCTAATATCCTTATCCATCTGTATTCTTAGCTTTTTTTTTTTTAAGATTTATTTATTTATGATAGACATAGAGAGAGAGAGAGAGAGAGAGAGGCAGAGACACAGGAGGAGGGAGAAGCAGTCTCCATGCCAGGAGCCCGACGTGGGACTCGATCCTGGGACTCCAGGATCGCACCCTGGGCCAAAGGCAGGCGCTAAACCGCCAAACCACCCAGGGATCCCCTGTATTCTTAGCTTTTAACCTTCCACTGAGAAAACAGAAGCAACCAGCAGATACATCCATCAATGCATTTACCTACCCATCAGCAACTATTCATTGATTGCTATAAATTTGGATTGCTTCCACCCCTTGGCTATTGTGAATAATGCTACTCTGAACATGGGTATGCAAATATCTCTTTGAAACCCTGCTTTCAATATTTTTAGATATACACCCAGAAGTGGGATTGCTCAATCATATAGTTCTATTTTTCAATTTTTTGAGAAATGCCATACCATTTTTCATTGCAGTTGTACCATTTTACAATCTCGCTAAGGCACAACGGTTCTAATTTCTCTACATCTTTGCCAACACTTTCTATTTCATATTTTTTCAAGAATTTACCCTAATGGGTGTGAGGTATTATATCATTGTGGCTTGGACTTACATTTCTCTAATGATTAGTGCTGGTAAGTATTTTCTCAGTTGCTTGTTAGCCATGTGTATATCATCTTTGAAGAAATTTCTGTTCAAGCCCTTTGCCCAGATTCTAACCAGGCTATTTGTTATTGCTGAATTGTAGTTCTGTATGTATTTTGCATATTAATTCTTTATGACATAAAAGATTTCCAACTATTTCCTAGGTTGCCTTTTCACTCTGCTGATTGTATCTTTTGAAGCATAGAAGTGTTTTAGTTTGAAGTAGTCCCATTTGTTTATTTTTGCTTTCTCTGCTTGTGCTTTTGGTGTTATATCCAAGAAATAATTGTCAAATTCAATGTCATGAAGATTTTCCCCTCACTTTCTTTTAAAACTTTCATAATTTTGGGTCTTATGGTTAGGTCTTTAATCCATTCTGAGTTAATTTTATATACGGCATAAGATAATGGTCCATCTTCATTCTTTTGCATATAGAGATCCAGTTTTCCCAGTACCATTTATTGAAGACTGCTCTTTCCCCTTGAATGGTCTTAGCACTCCTGTTGATGACTGTTTGACCAAAAATGCAAGGGTTTATTTTTGGGTCCTCTGTTATATTCTATTGGCCTAAATGCCTGCCTTTATGCCAGTACCAAACCATACTGCTCTAACGTAGCTTTGTAAAATGTTTTGAAATCAGGAAGTATAATACTTCCAACCTTGTTCTTTTGCAAGATTGTTTTGGCTATTTGGAGTCCCTTGAGATTGAGTCCCTGTGTGACTTTAAATAAACTAAATAAACTTATTGTATCTCTTTCTTCATGTTCAAAATGGGGGATACTATAAACTTTATGAGATTTGTGTAAAGATTAAGTAAAATAACAAAAATAATATGTTAATACCTGAGAGATAACTGGCTTTCAGTAATTGTTAATGATTATCAATTCCCATGCTGTAAATATAATATAGTAATGCTCCAGTTGCAGGATGGATGCAAGTCAGGTGGGATAACAACATGGAACAAGGTATACTCTTAAGGAGGTAAGAAGGAATGGGACTAGTACAACAGTACCACCTAGAACTGCCAAGTGAGTACCAAAAAACATTCTGTTGCTGAGTCTTTTATTTTTTTTATTATTATTTTTTAAAAGATGCCTCAGTGGACAACCCAAGTCTTTCTTTTTTTTTTTTAATTTTTATTTATTTATGATAGTCAGAGAGAGAGAGAGAGAGAGAGAGAGAAGCAGGCTCCATGCACCGGGAGCCCGACGTGGGATTCGACCCTACGTGGGATTCGATCCCGGGTCTCCAGGATCATGCCCTGGGCCAAAGGCAGGCGCCAAACCGCTGCGCCACCCAGGGATCCCTGCTGAGTCTTTTAATAAGCTTTCAGGAGTGAGCTAAGTTGTGTGGGAGGCACAGGAAATATGGCTACTGTTCAATCACAGTCATATCTAAGGAGGAATTGATTTCCAAATGTATTTTTCTCAAAAGAAAGAATAAGATAGGGAAAAAGAAAGTTGATTGTCCAGATCAAAAATATTTGCTTATGTAGTTATATTCCTAAAGGAGAAATAGCTTTATTGATCTATTAATAAAAATGTTTATTAGAATAAATTTTAGACATAGAAGCAGAAATAATGATGATGATGGAAGGCTAAATTCATTAAGCCCTTACTATATTAGCTAGTGTTTGCTAAATGGTAAATTTTTATTATCTCATTGAATAATTGTAAGAAGTAGTTTCTATTATTAATACTCCTATTAAAGCCTATATAATGGGGGCCCAAGAAGTAAAGTAACTTATACAATGTCATACAGCTAGTAAGTGGAAGAGTCAGGATTCAAGCCTACATTGTCTAACCAAAGGGCCCCTATCTAAACTATGCTGTCTCACAAGAAGGTTTATAAAAAGAAAAAGGAAAAAAAAAAAAAAAAAAAAAGGCCAAATCACCTGCAATTCAAATACTCAGAGATAATTACTGTAAGGCTATTAATGTATATCTTTACAGACCATTTTCTACATATATACATCATATATTACATATATTATGTTGTTTTATAATCTGTTTTGTTCTTATCTCCTCACTTTGCAAACAAGGTATTCCATTATGTGTATGCAACATGATTTAGTCAACCAATCTATACTGATAATTCTTAGGTTATCTGTAGATTTTCAGTAATGCACACAAATTATGGTAATCATTCTTGTACACACATCTTTGTTAACTTGTATCATTATTTCTTTATGATCAATTCCCAGAAATGGGATGATGGCAACAATGATAATGTATACTCCAACTTTTGATACCCTTTCCTAGAATTATGTTAACAATGTACACTCCTAAGGTTAACACAAGTGACATCCACACTATCTTTAACACAGGGTGTTATCATTTTAAATATCTGATAGCTGAAAAAATGGTATCTCTTCGGTTTTGTTTGCATTTCTTCGATCACTAGTGAGGCTTACTAGTTATTTTTGTTTCTTCTTTTGAGAGCATCTCATTGTTATCTTTTGTCTGTTTTGTATTAGGATACTCAACTTGTTACCAGTTTTAAAATGCTCTTGGGGTGCCTATGTGGTTCAGTTGGTTAAGTATCTGACTCTTGATCTCGGCTTAGATCTTGATCTCATGGCCATGAGTTCAAGCCCTGTGTTGGGCTCTGTGCTAGACATTGAGCCTACTTAAAGATAAAATGAAAATATTCTCAATTTACTAAAGATATTAACACACATAAATTCACATATGTTTATTTTTTAAATCTTGAAACAATCTCAAACTTCCAGAAAAGCTGTTAATATAGAAAAACATTTTTTCCCCCGTTCCACTACAGGATAAGTTGCTGACAAGATGACCCATCACTTCTTAATAATTTAGGCTACGATTCCTATAAACATTTTCCTACATAACAACAATATAACTGACTTAGGGTATTGATATAATTTGGAAATTGATAATACTATCTGATCTCAGACCCTATTCAAGTTTTGCCACTTGTCCCAATATCATTCTTCAGAGCAGAGGACTCAGTTCAGAATCACATGTTACATTCAGTTATTATGTCTCTCTTCAGTCCTATTCAATTTGGAAGTTCCTTAGACTTTCTTCACTTTTATGGTCTTAACACTTTTGAGGATTACAGGCCAGGTATTTGGTAGATTGTTCCCAATCTGGGTTTGTCTGATGTTTCCTTATGATTAGACTTAAATTATGTATATTTGGTAGAAATATCACAGATGTGTTGCTGAATTCTCATTGCATATTATCAGATGATACATGATCTCAATTTGTCCATTACTGCTGACATTAATTTGATTAAAGTTATGTCCACAAGGCTTCTGCACCATAAAATTATTTTTTCCCACTGGAGTCAATAAATATTTTGTGGGAAGGACTCTGTGGCTATGTAAATATTTTGTTCCTCAATAACTTATTTATTCATTCAGTTATTTGTATCAATATGTACTCATGGCTTCCTGCTTTATTAAATGGGTTATAATCCATTGTCCATCATTATTTATTCTGATGCTCAAATCTTCTCTTATTTGGCCAGTGGGAGCTCCTTTGAGCTGGCTTCTGTATTCTATTGACATACTCTGTTCTCATCATTCTTAAAGGACTTCTGAACATAAAAAGACACTACAGGTATATCTTTACTTTCCTGTGAATCAAAACTTCTCTAAACAGTCCTGGTTCCCTCAAATGGAGAATGGTATTTAGGTCTGAACACTAGATATACTGATTGCTATTTTCCTACCCCAAGAGTTTAAGGCATTCTCTTCCTATATTTTTATAATTTCACTTATTATATTTATTTAATCTTTAACTCTTTGGAAATATGGTTTGATGTGAGATTTGAAGTAAGGATTTCTTTATTTTATTCCCAAATGATTAAACTTTCCCCACTTACTGAAATACCTCCCTATTATAAAAATGATGGTTGGGCACCTGGGTAGCATGTTTGGTTAATGGCTAACTCTTTATTTTGGCTCAGGTCACAATCTCAGATTCCTGAGACCCAGTCCTGTGTTGGGCTTATGCTTAGCGCAGGGTCTGCTTGTCCCTCCTCTCCCAAACCCACACTCTGCTTAAACACATGCATGCTCTCTCTCAAATAAATAAAATCTTTAAAAAATTTTTTTGAAAACTCTTTGTTCATCATAAAAATTCAAATACATAAAACATACAAAGAATAGGAAAAAAAACCCCAATTCATGACCCAGAGGTGAATATTGTTATCAGTCTGATGAACATTCTCTTACATTTCTCTGTACCTGCCCTTCCTTCTATTCCTGAGAGAAATTAATGTGGGTTATAAAGAAGTATGCTGTTAAAATTGGTTTTGATTCTAAAGAATATTTTACCAATAAACAAATATAAACAGGGTTATAAGACCTATGTATATATTTAATTTTGGCATTTCTTTCACATCCTTTTAAATACTACACATACTATGAGTCTCTTAAATGATTTAAGAAGGAAATTTAGTTTGAGTTTTGTGATCTTCTTTGACCGCATATCATTAAGGTTTCGGAACCTAAATTAACATCTCCTGAATTAGTGTTAGAAAAGAATTTAGAATCAGCTATGTAAAATTTTATGTAAACAGGATTATACTATGTATCCCATTACTATAGTCTGCCTTTTCACTTCCTTATATCTTGGATAGTGAGCCAGGTATCCATCTCAAGTTTCTTATGTAGAAAAAACTGCTGCAGAACCTACCTGCTAGAGCCAATGCGGCAGTCTTTGTAACTAGTATCAGTCACAGACCTTAATAAAAGATACTGTGCCCACCACCCTCCAAAGGATATTTCCCTTGGAAGGTAATGGTCACTTGGGCTTAAATAAATAAAGCTGCAGCTTAGATTCCTTTCCTCAATATCTGAAAGATGTGATTGGTATCCTTTTGGTTTTCCAATGTGACATTCAAACCATTCCTCTTCCTTCACTTTCTGGTAAAACAAATACAAACAAAATGCATGGTTTCTTCTAACCAATCCCGATCACTCCCTTTTTAAGCTGCTGTCTTTATCTAACTCCTGGATGTTTTCTTCTATTGAAAACAGTGTACCTAATTCAAATATCTTTTCTCAACCAACACTTCTGATCTTGGTAATTGCTTTGTCCATTTACTCTCATTATTAAGACCAGCCAGTCTACTACCAGTCTACTATCTCTTCTCTTTCTCTCATATATCAATAGCAGTTGTCTCTAATTCATTTTCTTAGACCTAGAGTTTGCAATCCATAATTTTTTTTTACTATGTTTAATACATTAAACTCCTTCTGTTGCCTGAACCTGTCAAAACTTCAATCCTGCCTCTGCATCAGGAATCTCAGCAGAGATGCAAGAAAGTAACACAACCTTACAGACTGTACCACAACAAATATTTGATATTTCCCTAGTTAGTATAGTCTTCTAGTCTGTGAAACAACCATTTCAAACCTTCCCCATTTAACCTAAACTCCTAAGAGGTAATTTCCTCAGCATATGACCCTGCCTATTATTCACTGAGTAAAGAGAAGACCATAGTCCATATCTTTGACGCTACTCGAGACCCTGCCTCTATCCTTACAAACCTATTTGTTTGCATCTGCATTTTTATCTTCTTCCTTTTCCTTCTCTCCAGTGGAGGAAACGCTATTACATATTAATGGCCAATCCTTGGCCATGAGTGGCTTAGGAATTCTGCCAAATTATTTAGTAATTTGCCTAATGTCATAAAGCTAGAAACCACTATGTCCTCTTCCAATCTCCATCCATTCTTCTCTATTGAATTTTCTTATTCACAGTAAAACAAAACAGCACAAACTTCTTGCTTCCCAAACCTCTTCCAATTACTGCTTTTTCTCTGTCCCCTTCATGAACAGATTTCTTAAAAGAATGATGTGACCTCTGCCTATCTCTCTGAACTCTTTCATATGGCTCTATTACTCTGTTTCACCAACATGGCCTTTCAGGTCCTTAAACCACTGTCTTTCTTTTCTTGGCACACTGGCTGGCTCCAACACCCCCCCCCGCCCCCGCCACTCCCAAATAATTCTTGGCTACTCTCCTTTGTAGAATGGCTTTGGTCTTCTTATCTCCAGGTCTCAGCTCAAATGCTTTGTCTTCAGAGAAGCCAGTTCTGAACAACTCAAAGCATATCCCCCTATCCCCATATAACCTGTGGAAAATGTTCTTTTTCTTTATTACTTATGGCAACTCTTAATGGCAAATATATTTATTTAGCTTTTTAAAAATTGTATGCTTTTTTACTAGACTGTAAACACTATACATGGTCAAGGATAATAGCTGCTTTGTTTACTATAATAAACCTAGAGTTTAGCTTGCTAGACTCATAAAAGGTGCTCAGGTTCATAGGTATTCATGTCAGATAACGTGTTCTAATAAATACTTCAGGATGTTTTTTAGATCAGTAAATGACACGAACCTAGTTCTATTGTCTGAAATCTAGAAAACATTCTTGATATTCCCTTTATTCTTTTTACAACCTCAATGAGATCAAAGAGATCAGAGCTGTAGCTAGCAATCAGATTAAACAAGGGACCCAGGCCTTATAGGACCTCTGTTAGAATGTGGGTTTATTATTCTGGATGTTGCTATAGAAGATTTTTTTTTCCTTAAAGATTTTTACTTTTAAATAATCTCTGTACCTAACATGGGACCCAAACCCACAACCTCAAGATCAAGAGTCATGTGATTCTACTGACTCAGCAGGCCAGATGCCCCTAGAATGAGTTCATTTTTCTGAATGAAATTGGAAGTAAGTGGAGTGTTTGTGCCAGAGTAGTGATAAGAGCTGACTTTTGCTGTAAAACTGTACTAACAAGATAAGCTATTAGTCACATATAGCTACTTATATTTATGTTAATTAAATTAAAATAACTCTTCTTTAAATGTTTGGTAGAATTCACCTGTGAAGCCATCTAGCCCTGGACTTTTGTTTGTGGGGAATTATTTTATTTCTGACTCAATTTCTTTGCTGATTATTGGTCTGTTCAAGTGTACTCTCTCTCTCTCTCTCTCTCTCTCTTTTTGGTAGGTTCTTGTGTCTAGAAATTTATCCAGTTCTTTCAATTTTTCCAATTTGTGGGCATATAGTTTTCATAATATTCTCTTATAATTGATTGCATTTCTATGGTGCTTCATTTATTGTGTTTTTCTAGCTCCTTTAGGTATGTGATCAGGTTATTTGAAATTTTTTTTGCTTATTGAGGTAGACCTGTATTGCTATATAATTCCCTCCTAAAATTGCTTTTGCTGCAGGTATCTTTAAGTTTAAAATGAGTCTCCTGTAGGCAGCATGTAGATGGATCTTGTTTTCTCATCCATCATGACAACCTATGTCTTTAGATTGGAATCATTAATCCATTTGCATTCAAAGTATTATTGATAGATATATATTAATTACCATTTTATTTCTTATTTTGTCATTGTTTCTAAAGATTTTCTCTGACACCGATTTTTGTCAAACTATTCCAAAAAATAGAAAAGGGAGGAAAACTTACAAATTCATTCTATGAGGCCAGCATTACCCTGATAACAAAATCAGATACAGACTCCATTAAAAAAGAGAGCTATAGGCCAATATCCCGGATTAACATGCATACAAAAATTCTCAGTAAAATACTAGCAAACAGAATTCGAAAATATATTAAAAAAATCATTCACTACGATCAAGTGGGATTAATTCCTGAACTGAAAGTGTAGTTCAATATCACAAATCAATCAAAGTGATACATCACGTTAAGAAAAGAACTATTTAATCATTTCAATACAGGCAGATAAAGCATTTGACAAAGTACAACATCCATCCATGATAAAAACCCTCAGGAAAGTAGGGTTAGAGGGAACATACCTCAACATAATAAAGACCGTGTATGAAAAACGCACAACTACTATCATCCTCAATGTGGAAAAACTCTATAATCAGGAACAAGACAGGGACATCCACTCTCACCATTGTTATTTAACATGGTACTGGCAGTCCTAGCCATAGCAATCAGATCACAAAAAGAAATAAAAGGCATCCAAGTCACTAAGGAAGAAGTCAAACTGTCACTATTTGCAGAACATAATGCCTACACAGAAAGCCCAAAAAAATTGCTAACATTGATACACAAATTCAGGAAAGTCACAAGGTTCAAAATCAATGTACAGAAATCTGTTGCGTTTCTATACATTAATAATGAAGCAGCAGAATGAGAAATCAAGGAATCAATTCCATTTTTAATTGTACTAAAACGAATAAGATACTTAGGAATAAACCTAACTGAAGAGGTTAAAGACCTGTACTCTGAAAGCTATAAAACACTGATGAAAGAAATTGAAGATGACACAAAGAAATGGAAAGACATTCTGTGCTCACGTATTGAAAGAACAGATATTGTTAAAATGTCTGTATTACCCAAAGCAATCTACACATTTAATGCATCCCTATCAAAATACCAATAGCATTTTTCACAGAGCTAGAACAAACAATCCTAAAATTTGTACGGAACCATAAAAGACCTGGAATGGCCAAAGTGACCTTGAAAAAGCAAATCAAAGCTGGAGGCACTATAATTTCAGACTTCAGGTTATATTACAAAGTTGTAGTGATCAAAACAGTAGGATACTGGCACAAAAAAGACACACAGGTCAATGGAACAGAACAGAAAACCCAGAAATAAACCCATAATTACATGGTCAATTAATTTTGACAAAGCAGGAAAGATAATGCAATGGGAAAAAGATCATCTCTTTAACAAATGATGTTGGGAAAACTAGACGGCAACATTCAAAACAATAAACTGGACCACTTTCTCACACAAACACAAAAAAAATTCAAAACAGATAAAACACCTAAATGTGAGACCAGAAACCATAAATACCTAGAGAACACAGGCAGTAATCTCATTGACATTGGCCATAGCAACTTCTCACTAGATATAGCTCATAAGGTAAGGGAAACAAAATAAAAAATAAGCTATTAGGACTTCATCAAAATAAAAAGCTTCTGAACAATGAAGGAAACAATCAAGAAAACTAAAAGGCAACCTACAGAATGGGAGAAGATATTTGCAAATGACATATCTGATAGAGTTAGTATTCAAAATTATAAAGGCTTATAAAACTCAACAGCCAAATAATCCAATTAAAAAATGAACAGAAGATACGTACAGACATTTCTCTAAAGACGACATACTGATGGTGAACAGACCCAAGAAAAGATGCTCAACATAATTCATCATCAGAGAAATACAAATCAGAACTATAATAAGATAACACCTTACACCTGTCAGAATGGCTAAAATCAACAACACAAGAAACACCAGTGCTGGCAAGGATGTGGAGAAAGGGGAACCCTCTTACACTGTTGATGGCAATGCAAACTGGTGCAGCCACTCGGGAAAACAGTATGGAGGTTTCTTAAAAAGTTAAAAACAGAACTACCCTATGATCCAGCAATTTCACTACTAGATATCTAACCAAAGAATATAAAAATGCTAATCAAAGGGATACATGCACTGATGTTTATAACAGTGTAAACTAAAAGAACCAAATTATGGAAACAGCCCATGTGTCCATCAACTGATGAATGAATAAAGAAGGGGTGTGTGTGTATGTATATATATATATTTATATATATTGTACATAAATATATTCATGGAATAAATTCATAGAATACACACGTAACATGCTGAATAATATTCAGCAACAAAAAAGAATACAATCTTGCCATTTGCACCAATGTGTATGGAGCTAAGAGTATTATTCTAAGCAAAATAAGTCAGTCAGAGAAAGATAAATACCATATAATTTCACTCATATGTGGAGTTTAAGAAACAAAGCAAATGTACAAAGGGGAAAAAAAAGAGAGACAAACCAAGAAACAGACTCTTAAACTACAGAGAACAAATGATGATTACCAGAGGGGAGGTAGGTAGGGATGGGTAAAATATGTCATAGGAATGAAGGGTGTACTTGCTGTGATGAGCCCTGGGTGTTGTACGGAAGTGTTGAATACTATACTATACATACTATATTGTATGTCTGAAACTATTATTATACTGTATATTAATTAACTGAAATTGAAATAAAAACCTAAAAAAATAAAATTTTCAGGAGTTGCTGAAAGGTTGGATGTAGGGAGTGAGAGAGAGGAGACAAGGGTCTAAGATTACTTTACTGAAAGAAGAATGAAATTTGGAAGGACATACATTAATAAGAGAGAGTATGCCTAGGGAACAATGACTGGGACTAGGAATGTAGGAATTAGGTGGGTAATAAAACAAATGCCTACTAATGAAGACTAATGAGCAACTAATTTCAACATACCCAAAGGCCCTCTTGAAGGACAGAAAAAGAAAGGCAAACATGTAAGCAAGTAATTTCACTGGTTAAAATGAGATTTAGGATTAATAGTTCTCTCTCAGAATTTTTAGATATTTTCTTTTTACTTTAATCGTATCACCAGCAAAAAGGCCAATGGGTAAAATCCCTCCTCACATTTTTATATCTTGCTTTTCCTTCAGCTCCAAGATTTGTATTAATAGATCACTCACTATATCCTTTTAATAAAGTAGTTTAGCATACTCCTGTTCTGAGCCTGTAGTCTCACCTAGAAGTTCTTTCACAAAATCCCATTCTCATGAGTGAATTTTCTACTTGTAACTTCTAAATACACCATGGCTCTCTGCTTCTCAATGTAAGAGATCAGTAGTTTTGAAATAAAATATATTCTTACATGGCTATGTTTCAGTTATTAGTTTTATCCCACTAAATCTTTGAGCTAAGAACAAGGGTATAGTTAATCTGAGTTATTACTATACTTTGTGCATTGATTCACTAGTTATTCAACTATAACTCAACACCTGTGTCCTAGATTCATGGAATAAAGAGACGAAGATAGCATAAACCCCTTCCTCAAGGATTTCCAATGCTTTAGAGGGAAGAAAAAAAATGTAGACAAGACAATTATAGTGTAATGTGTTAAATGTTTGACAGAGTATGAGCAAAAGGAAGTAGGAATGTATGGGTGGTCATAACTATACTTTGTCTAGGAAAATATTACAGAAGGCTTATACAGATGTTACATTTAAATGGTAAACAGACTTGGCAAAATAAGAAAAAAGAATGACTTCTTAAATCTTAATATTCTTATCCTTTCTGTTGATTTTCTCCTAAAAAGATAACTAGTTCTTCCAGAATTCAGCTCATTCAACGTAATTAATACAAAACTTTTAGTTAATATAAGAAGCTACTAACCATTTTTAGGATATCCATGTAAAAATAAAATCCTGAATTTCAAAGAAACATATCAAAATGAACTCATTCTATTTACTACCAATTGTATGTAAACTCAATATTCAAGATCTGTTCTATTAAAAAAATAACATTTTATAATATAGTGGTTATATCAATTGGATTGGGTTCCTATAACAAAATGCCACAAACTGAGTGGTTTAAATAATAGGAATTAATTTTGTTGAAGTTCTGGTGACTACAAGTCTGGGATCAAGGTGCTAGCAGCTTTGGTATCTAGGTGATAATGCTCTTGTTGGGTTACAGATGATCACTTTGTTGCTATGTTGCTCATCTGGCCTTTCATGTACATGTGCTCAAGGAAAGAGAAGGAGCTGGATATCTTTACCTCTTTTTAAGAACACCAATCCTATCAGGCCAAGGTCCCACTTTCATGACCTCATCCAACTCCAATTATCTCCCAAGGGCCTCATTTTCAAATATCATCACATTGGGTTTCAACATATAAATCTGGGGTAGCGGGGAGCAGTGGGTAGAATCACAAACATTCCGTTTGTAACAGTAGGTTAAGCAGTATGTTGGTAGGTTTGTTAATAAATAAGGAAGCCCAAGACACTATCCCTACCCTGAAGATGAGCATTATCTTCCTGAGGAAAACAACTGTCCTTGTATACCCGTTAGCAAAGCTTAATTTAAAAAAATGCCAAATTAAAAAAATCTTAGATTATAGAATTATTCTCAAAATCAGTTTTCCTATCACTATTCTGTGACTCAGATTATCTGATTTAGGACAATGAAATATAACAAAACCATCTGGTAATATCAGAATTATATGGTTTTTATAGCCAGGCTTTCATTTGAAAGTTTAAATTATATGTACGACCATTTTCTATAGGCATACCAGTAAATAATTTTAAATTAGTTAATGCAATTTTAAATGACCTTCAGTTTTTCTTACCACAAAAAACTCTGTTTCAACAGTGCCTTTTAGAATATATGAAATTATATATTATATCCTCATATATGATACTGGGACACAGCTATATCCTCTAGTCTTCATTACAGGAAAAGTATAGACAACTAGTAAAGCTTAGCTTTATTGTTTTATAAATGAACCAGTAAAGTTCATTTTAGTGAAATGAGCACATGCTTTTCATAAATTAAATCTCACATGGTAAGTACTCATTTTCAAAATTAATTTAATTGCATGTTTAAAGTTTAATTACATTTAATTAAGCATTTAAGTTTTATATGAAATAAATGAATTATCAGTTAACTACTATGAAATGAAATATTGCCTTGATAATTAAAATCTATAAATTTTCCTATTCTGTGCAAAACTTCTAGTTCTCAAAAACATTCTGGAAAAAAATATGTATTTTAAAGTCTGTAGGAGTATATTCTTATAGCTGATCAAGGTGTAGTTTTTCCTGGCAGCTGGCTTCATGTGCTGTACAGTTACTACAGCAGCAAATGGAGGCACTCTGGCACAGAATAAAAAGCAGAGATTTTGAAGATTTGGGTTTGCGTCATAGACTTGGTCACTAACAGCCTAAGAGAGTGGGAAAGCTACTTAAGCATCTGTGACATCAAGTTCCTAAAAAATGGGAATAATATTACTTCTCTTGGAGGGTTGTGGGAGGATTAGATGAGATATCCCATGATCAAATGCCTGGAACAGTGCCTGACATGGAACAGGTATTCAAAATAAGTTAATTCCCTCCTTCTTTTAGTTGCTGAATGGATGAACAAAATCCTTGTACTTTGGTGCTTAAAAAAGTCTTACTCTTAAAGTATTTTATTAATTACAAAAATAACACCATATTTTTCATTTCCTTACATTATACTTAATGGACAATTTACATTTTTTATTTCCTTAAGGACTCCATAAATTGAAGCAATATAGCATTATTGCTAACACAGAATTCTGAGTCAGAAAGAACTGACTTTGAATTTGGGTTCCACTAGTTACTCTTTGAGAAATCAGGGAAAAGTTATTTCCCACACCATAAACGTATAGGTATACCTGGTTTAGTGAATGGAAGAACTAGTATAATCCATATAATCATTCAACTTTAACAAAATTCTAGTGATATGGGTAGGACAAATGTATTCCCCAACCCAATTTTTCACAGAAGGATATTTATTTTCACTAAATTTAAGGGAAATTAAGCTTAACAGCAGGATGGACTCAGTGTCAGAACTAAGATTTTAAAATTTCTTTTTCAGTACTCTTTCCTTCATAACATAGGAAGGTAAAGGCAAAGGACACCAATATCTCTTTTAAGCAGTAACGCAAAAAAGAAAGAGAAGGATCTGATTTAGGTTAATACCGGTTCTATCACGTAATAGTGAGCCTCAAACCAATAACTTCTGTGAATTTCAGTAACTTCTTCTGGAAAATGGGAATATATACTTTGTTAGGGTTCATACAAGGATTGCACTACTACTAACAAATGTAATACATAGAGGAATGACTGACACACACAAGAGTCATTCATTAATGGCTGCTAATACTAAGACAACATCAAAGCACCACTTCTGGTAAGTCTCAAGCCATAAAATGGAGAAACCATAATGAAGATTTTTTATTTTTTGAAACAGATTTAATAACAATAAATAGGATAGTTTTTTTTTTTTTTTTTTTTTTTTTAATAGGATAGTTTTCATTAAATTCTCAAGTCATATTCCTGGAAAGAGACTCTAGACTTGTGAGTCACTTCAGTTCACAACTTCTGGTCTATTAAATCTCCATGTAATAACTCATCTCACTTTGAAAATAATGGTTTTACAATATGAAAGAAAAGAGAAGCAACAACCTATTCCATGGATTACTTTCTTTGATTCAACTGCAGTAAGAACTGAAATTACATAGTCTTAACACTTTATAAAGTATTCAATGTCAAGGACTGTAATTTTCAGAGTTTTGCTTCAATAAAGGTAGCACTATAAACATGTTATGCTGGTTTAACATTTAAAACTCTTCATTGGGCCAGCCCAGGTGGCTCAGCGGTTTAGCACCGCCTTTGGCCCAGGGCGTGATCCTGGAGACCCGGGATCAAGTCCCGTGTTGGGCTCCCTGCGTGGAGCCAGCTTCTCCCTCTGCCTGTCTTTCTCTCTCTCTCATGAATTTAAAAAAAAAAAAAAAAGAAAAAAAAATCTTAAAAAGAAAAAAACAACTCTTCATTGCAAAACTCAAAAAAATCCTAAATTCTTCAAAGGCAACCTAAAAAAATATAAATTACTGTATTTACAGAATAACGAGAAATAGAAAGACTTAATAAATATTAGAAAATATACACTTGTTTACTTTCTGAAAGGACACTTAACTGAAAAACCAGTACTTCATACCATTTTCACTGCTATTATATTAATACGTAGTATTTAATTATCTATCTGCATTTAGGGCTAAAAGACCTTGATTTAAAAACTATTCCACATTTTCTTGACAATAAATCCAGCAGGTATTATAATTTTGGTATCCAGACTTTTTAAACAGCAAATTAAGAATAATAGCATATCCAACACTTACAGGAACAGAAAAAGAAAACCACATATAAAGACATAATATGAAGCATATGTACAATTAAGGTTATGTATTATATAGAAAACATTTATTAGAATATGTACCTTTAGTTATGTATTCTTTCAAAGGATGTGGTAAAGATGCACTCTGTTAACCTGTGGAATCAGAATTGGGTCATTAACTTACCATGGTTCTATATTAAGAGTTGGGGATAATTTTTCTGGAAAAAAAAATCCATGCCATTTTGAAGTCTCAATTAGTTCTTGTGGCATCCTTTTTGATAAATCATAATAGTGACCGAATCTTGAAGAAGATACTGGTCCAGGCTGTTAAGAAAAGCCATATTAGTTGTTTAAGAAAAACCATATTAGTTGTTTAAAAATTACTTTTTTTTTAACTACAATGTATCTGAAATACATTCAGCAAAATACTGATATATTTGTGCATTTTAATGCTGACAGGAAGAGCTGATATACACTGACTTAATAAGTTTCAAAAAGAGCATACTACAATTTTTATTATTTTCAGTGATACTAGAAATCAACCTTTTCCTCTCCCATGTTTCTTTGCTCTTGGTGGCTCCCTAAATTTGATAAGAACTTGAACACCTCTTTGCTTTTCTTACTGTATATACCTGCCTAAGCTAAAAAGAAATTAATATATATGTCTTAATTATTTTTAAAGTTTCCAGGTTTAAATGACAAATCAAATTTGGAATTGCTAAGAACTAATGAAAACTTAAGCCAATGAAATCACTGGTGAGGGGCCCAAAAGAAACTAGCTATTGATACTACATATTTGCATTTTCAGACTTAAAAATGCCTAACAACATCAGATTATAAAGTAACATAGAATAAAAACATTTAAGTCTGATAGAAACATTTTTCTCAGTCTGTGAGTTTGGCATTTATTTTCTAAGTAAAATGACTGTTCATCCCTTCATAAGATACTGTTTATTTTCATTAACGAAAGAGACCGATCAATCAGCTCAACCTGTTTTCAATACAAAGTATATACAAGTATGTTTCCCAAAACATGATTTATCTATTTACCAGGGCAGTATTAGCAAATAAATTAAGAGACATAAAGTACGTTTCTTAAAAATAGGGTAAAGTTTTTAAATGTAAAGTTATTAGTATAAAGCAATTTAAACAAGGTCTGTTCTTTGGCCTATAATCTATTCTTTATCCGGATTATAGTTCAGAATGTTTTTACTGCAATCTCTGCTAGAGCTCATCTTTTTATTGTGTAAGTCCAAGCCCCCTTAATGTTTTAGAAAGGCCTTGACTAACTGAACTTTGATCTGATGTCTTCATTGAGAAAAACACCAGGTTGCCCATTTCAGATGCAAATCCTCCTAAGGCCCAATAGAATTTAGTAAAGACAAGCAAAAAAGAAGAAACAAGAAGTTTCCAGGATCCTCTTTGAGAATCCTGGGGCACACTGGTGTCCTTAATCCACACTGCTCCATGGATTAAGGTAGGTGATAACCTTTCCTGATTCAAAAGAATAAGCAGAGTGCCTACAAACTGGGTGGAGACTAGGATTTGGTAATAATAAAACACCATGCAATAAAAGCTTGGTCTATGTCAGAAGCCTCTGAAAAGGCCTCAATGTACCACATTCCCAGGCCTAGTAGGGAAGCTTGCAAAAGCCTACCTGAATCAAATAAGCATGAATAATCTATTTTAGCAGACTGGCCATGGGGAGAGAGAAAGAAAGAGAGACTTTTCGCTTCTTTTAAGTTTGAGTTAATAAATTTATTAGTGCACTGAAGGTTCTTGAAGTCTTGGGCACTCAGAGAAATATGCTAAATTGCCAAGAAGCAAAGTATGCTTTTTAAGTTGCCGTCTCTATTAATGTTTCTAATTATAATATTAATGTGATAGAAATCTCAGATTTGGGATGAATCAAGGCAGAAAATTGATTTCATGCTGTGACAGTTTACATATAGAACACATAATTTATTAAAATGTAAGAATAAATTTGGAAGCTTTTATTACAATTAATATTTTTAGAAATTAAGATTAGATACATCAACTAAAATATTCACAAGGTAGATAGAAATTATAAATTTTATTGATGATAGAAAATCTCTAATCCTTAAATAAAAATGAAAATGAAAAATAAATATAGCCTTACAGGAAGAAACAATTTTCTAAGGTTTTTTTTCTACCCAAGACACAAAGCATTAGCATATAATCAGATTTTTTAAAATAGTATGAAATCTTTTGAGGCTTAGAATTGTAAAACAAAGACTTCAAATATTTCCTCTGAAAAAAGAAAACTAAATGCTTTAAATCTGATAATAATCCTTGGAAAAATATCAACTCTACAAAAAAGATGCATTAAAAATAATATCATCAATAACTCATCAGTTTTATTACTCTGTTTGATAAGAACATGTTGCTTTAGTTTTACATTATGAAAACTTCTGTTTCACAGACACACACTAACCTTTACCTCTGTCAACTGTGGAATGGAGAATAATGGAATGGTTCAGTAAAAATTTACTATGATAAGGGAAAATTAACTCTCATGGGGGGCCAGAAGTAGCACAGAGCAATAAAACAATACCATCCCTCACCTCCAATATATTAGAAAGAAACAAAACTTTCAGACAAAAGCTGCACTACAAATAGTCTAAATAAGACATTTCTTATTATTGTTATCATTTCTTGTTTCTCAATATGGCATAATAGAAAGCAAGAATCCAAATAGTTAACTAACTACTTTGAGCCTCAGTTCAATTACCAATAATAACTATTTTATTAGGCTGTTGTGAGAATCTAATGCAATACTGGCAATGAATATTTTGTAATTGTAAAGAACTACATAAATGATATTAATTATTATTGTTGTGTCATGATTCACTAGAGAATCATTAGATCTATCACTTTCCTTTGTAATTACATTACCTCCTTCAAAACATGGCATTTGTTGTCACCTGCAATATGCACACATCTATCACAGGACTATTATGGCTGAACCACTAAGAAAGAAAACCAAAGTGTAATAAGGATTTAATATAATAAAGATCTAATACACTAATACATGAAGTGCTGGAGCCATTGTAGGCTTTGGTAATAGAACTACGTAATACTGAAGAAATTAGGTCTCAGTATATGCTGTAAGGAAATAGAATAGGGTGAAAGGGAATAAGAGTCTTCTCTTCCTGGGGTAAAAAGGGAATAGGACTTGATGACTGGATAAGTGAAAAAGGGCATATCCACCTAAGAGAATCAAAATCACAGGACAAGGGAAGGGGGGCTTTTTAAAACTACACACCCTTCCAACTGGAAGTAGCACCGCTTTATACTTTACTGAACTACTGTTACTGATTCAGTGTGCATACTCATCCTTTTCTGCATTTCCTAAGTGGGAATGTGACTACACTCTTAGGAACTGATGGCAACTTATATTAAAAGGTATCTCTGATAAATGACACAGCTAGTTTTGGACTACTTGTTTAATATTTATTCATAATAGTTTTAACTATATTTTATCCCAGGTAAAACTCAGAAAACCTAGAGTTTTGTTGTTTTTAAACTAATAATGGCAAGGTAAAATCTAGATTTATAAAGTAGATGACGGTTGATCACCACACTCTATCAGTCTTGGCAAATCCTTATATATAAAATTTCTGTTACAGGCAAATATACATGCTGGTGACATTTCAAAGAAAAGCAAAAGAAGTCAGAAGATTCTATTTTGTAAACTTGACAGAACTCATTTATAAATACTAATAAACTTAAGTTTGACCATTGACGGTAAATTCAAATAAGCTATTTTTATTCTACTTGCATTAATTAATGCAACTTAGCTCAGGTTTGCATTTAATTCATAGAATATATAATTCATTCACTCATGTATCCAACAAATAGCTATGGAGCGCCCACTATATGCCAGTAAAACAAGATATTCAAAGTCCCTTTCTTTTATTGAGCTCACAGTCCAGCAGGAGGACACAGATGATACTATCTGTTAGGTGATGATAAATGCCCTAAAGAAAAATAAGACAGTGAAAGGAGATGAGAGAGAGAGCGGTTTTATTTTATAGAGACGAAGAAAAGAATACTTTCCTCATAAAGTGGTATTTTACTGGAGAACTCAAGAAAACGGCAGACTAAGTCATCTGGGAAAGATCATTGTAACAAGAGGACAATTTTTAAAACTGTAAACTTTGAAAACTGATCACAGGGTTTATGTGTTAATATGTGGCCATTAAGAAGTTTAATTTCATAGATAAAACATATTCTAAAGCGAAGAGAGGAATAAGGACTACTCACTTATATGTAAAGGGGGCAAGAATTATTTGTAATTATAAAGAAACAATGTAAGAAACAAAGAACTTTTGCCCCAACTTTAAACAGATTTTGTAACAAGCAGTTAAAAATAAAAGGCTTAAAGTTTCAGTTATTTGAATCTTCAGCGACAATTTGATATGAAGAATGTTAGTGATCAATGAAAAACCAAAACAGCTGAGATTAGAATGAAAATAAATGCAAGATTCAAGTGATTTATATAACCTACAATTGGACTGGCATATTGCCTCTCCAAAAAAGCTAAATTTAAGAGCTTTTGTTCATTATTGACTCTTGAAGAACATACCAGTAGAAAAATGAGAATATAGTCACTCTTTACAAAAGCGTCACCATTAAGCCCAGGAATTTAAATGAAACTACTGGCTCAAGACATGAAGGAAGTTCTTTGCCATTAGGGCTCTCAAGTGCTAGTCCTACATTCCTTGTCTGTTTTAATCTCTATCACTCTGCTCACATTTTCCTAAGCAGAATAACTACATTTATTCTGGCCTCTTATACCCAGTTCTCAATCACATCCAAGTGACGCAATGCCTGCAACAAGTGTCTGCACAGATCATCCCTCTATTTTTTAATGCATATGTATAGTATTCTACTGTACACCAATACTGTAATTTTTTTAACCAAATGCTTATTTCCAATCTTCTGTTATGAAAAATACGCTATATAAATAGCTCATATACTCATTTTACATGAGTAAATATATTCATAATGTAAATCTCCACAAGATCAAAAGGTATGTGTTTTTTTTATTCCGAAGTATAGTACCAAAATAATGTTAGAAGTACTTTAAAATACATTTTTGAGTGCTATGGATACAAAAATAAGAAACTAGATAATTATGTATGGAAAGCTATCAGAGTGGTAATATTTGCACTTGGAGAAGGTGGAGTTGGTGAAAAAGAAAGTGAAAAGCATTACCAGTAGAAATATAAGCAATTTACAAAGAGCAACTCTCATAGGATTGGTGAATATAGTGGGTTTTTTTTAAGATTTTATTTATTTATTCACGAGACACACAGACACAGAGGCACAGACACAGGCAGAGGGAGAAGCAGGCGCCATGCAGGGAGTCCGACATGGGAATCAATCCTGGGACTCTAGGAAAACACCCTGGGCTGAAGAAGTGCTAAACCACTGAGCCACCTGGGCTGCCCTGAATACAGTGTTTTTTATTTACACAGGAGACTTAAAGGTAGGCTTGGATTAGATTGTGTAGATGTTATACACAGTCTGGACAAGTTTGTATTTCATACTGCAAGTTTATAGTAGCAAACAGGTTTCAACTCCTATGCTAACTCTAATATATTTTCTGGTAGTGACCACCCAGAACATGACAGAGAATTCTAAGGCATTGTCTAGGCTTGGCAGAGGGTTCTAGGATTGACAGTCTGGCATGCAGTTAGACGGAGGCAGTGGAAACAGTATACCAAATTAGGCATTTGCAGTTAAGAAATGTTATAAACATATTTCTGGGGATCCCTGGGTGGTGCAGTGGTTTGGCGCCTGCCTTTGGCCCAGGGCGCGATCCTGGAGACCCGGGATGGAGTCCCACATCGGGCTCCCGGTGCATGGAGCCTGCTTCTCCCTCTGCCTGTGTCTCTGCCTCTCTCTCTCTCTATCTGTGACTATCATAAATAAATAAAAATAAAAAAAAACATATTTCTGCCCTTGGGGAAGGTAACAGTGATGTAGAAGACAGAAGGGTAGACTATGGGTATTGTGTCTTATTCAGATTAGAATTTCTTTCTTTTCTACCAGTATGATGTCTGGTAGACATTAAAGTATTCTGAAAAATGAATAAATAAACAATCAAATGAAGGAGCTAATAAACAAACAGAGCCTTCACCAGGAGCAGAGCGCATAAGCTTTCATGGGTAGGGATCCCTGGGTGGCGCAGCGGTTTGGCGCCTGCCTTTGGCCCAGGGCGCGATCCTGGAGACCCAGGATCGAATCCCACATCGGGCTCCCGGTGCATGGAGCCTGCTTCCCCCTCTGCCTATGTCTCTGCCTCTCTCTCTCTCTCTCTGTGACTATCATAAATAAATAAAAATTAAAAAAAAAAAAAAAAAAGCTTTCATGGGTAAATTTACTGACATCTGTATTCTCAGAAATTTTCCTTTCACTTCCTGTCTCTTAGTCTATCCTTGATAGATGAGGTTAAAATATAGTGATACAAAATGTACAGGAATAAAAACAGTAATTCTAAAGAAAAACCACTTATGCTGAATATTTATAGGTAACCAAGATGGATAAAAATAGCTTACTGAGTTCACTTACTCTGGCTTGCAACCGTAGAATAAAAGATTCCATATGGAGATTATGGAAGAAATGAAATCTATTTTGGTAAAAAATTTTTTGCCATAATTTTATTTTTTAAGAAATGTCATCTTGGTAAAATACAAATAAAAATCTAGTTATTTAAATAAGCATATATACATTGTAGTGCATTTAAGAAATAACAGGTATACCACAAAAGATTCTATAAAATGAAAACAAATACATTTGCAAATTTTAGAAATAGTTTGAATGTTGACTTGCCTCCATCTTGGGTAATAACTGGTAACGCCAAGCTATTTTCATCTTAATATTAGATTCTGGTGTTTTATGATTGCCTACATCTTCATCAAAATCTTTTTTACAATTATCATCAAGTAATGGTGCAGGAAGTTCCTAAGAAAACAGAATGATACATTACTGAGCATCTGTGATTAAAAAATGTAACAATTTTCTTAAATCATAATATTAGCAATACTAGAACTTTCCAATGCCTTGATGCCTTAAAATTGATTCAATCATATAGTCATAACAGTATGGCTATTTCTAAAACAGAGGAAAATGATATATATACTATTGTGAAATATTTTTAGCAATAAACAAGAATTTAAAGAAAATATTCAAATTTTTATACTATGAAAAAGCAAATGTTATTGCAAGTATGATCTTTTATACACACACACACACACACACACACACACACACTAAAAGCAAAGCCTGGAATTAACATTTATGTATTACATGTAATTATTGTTGTCTGCTGCAAGGTAAAAATAAAGCATGTGTGCAATCTGTTTACTAGTTTGTAATAACTAGAATTCAAAAAACTCATTCACCTAAATAATCAGTGAAGTAACAACAATAAGACATTTATTTTGCCCTTACCAAATGTTAGTTTTTTTACCTGTATGCTTATGTCTCTTCTTTTAACAATGAAAATAGAACTTAAAATTTCATTAAGAGACACCGAAGTCCAATTTTACCTTTTCTGCTTTGGAAGCTGACCCAGGGAGTAGCTATTAAAAACATATGGAAAACATTTGTGTGTGTGTGTGTGTGTGTGTGTGTGTGTGTGTGAAGAGGAACTACAGAAACAATGCAAAGAAAAAGTACCTAAGTTTTTTGGAGAAGGAAAGCACATACAGTAGTTTTATTACATATTATTTTTATATTAGCAAAAATCATAACGATAATGTGGGGTGCTGAATTAGTAAACATAATCTTGTGCTAGGACATAAATTAGTCTAAACTGTAGCTTTTACTTTGCAAAATCAAATTTATTTATGTTTAGAATCATGTCAACTAATCAGCTGGAAAAACACATTAACCATCACGTATTTTAGTTATCTACTAAAACCAAAGAACCATACTTTAATTTATACACATTAGAAACTAGCTATACCATTTAAACTCTGACTCCATCCCACCACAAAGCATTATTATCTTACAAAATTTTATAATATTATCTTAGAAAATAAAAAATAACTTATTTTTTCAATGGAAATAAATATTTGTGAGGCATGTAGTACAATATGCATAGTGGTTATGAGTTTGAATTCTATATCCAGATTGTTTAGGTCCACATCTTAACTTTACACACTAAAAGCTATGTCTGTGATTACCCTGATCACTACTGGACCTCTATGCCTCTATTCATCATCTGAAATATAAAGATATCAGTATTTATTTCATTGAGTTTTTGTAAGGAATAAAGAAGTAAAATATGTGAAATGCAAAGAATGGTGGTTGCTGCATATTAAGTACTTAATAAACAATTATAAGAATTAAGTCAAATAATTGCCTTAATCAATACTCAGAGCCACATATTTTGAGTTGACAATAGTAGGCAATGTATTGATTGTTGAATCATTATATTCTATACTTAAAATATAACATTGCATATTAATTATATTTGAATTAAAAAAAAAGAAGAAATATTCCCAGTGCAGAATGCAGAAAACAGGAACCCAACAGTCTTTCTGAGTTAAAGAGACCAAGCTAGGAGTTCAAGAAGGCCATGAGGCAAAATACAGGGGAAGAGAGGAGCACAGAGAGAGCTCCAGAGGTCTGTAAAGGCAACTCTTGAATACTGATCAGCATATGGACATAAGGAAACTACCCAAAACTGGTGAAAGAACCACTCAAAAAGAGCAAGGTGAGCAATTTCTGAAGTTCACTTAGAACCAAAAAAGTCCATGGTCTCACCAACCAGATGGAGAAACCTTATAATTCATGAGGCATTAAGTAGCGAGGGGAAATCAGCCCTAGGAAAAAAGCTGCTCTGATTCCACCTGATGAAGCTGGCCTAAAAAAGCAAGCCTCAAAGTGATCAAACTGTTTCCAAGTAACTTTACTGAATCCCAGAAATGAACTCAAGAATGTTTGCAAGAATGTAAAATATCTAGCACTCCACATGTTAAAATTCGCAATATCTGGAACCAATAAAAAAATGACCAGGCATGAAAAGGAAAAAGAGAATATGACCCCATAATAAGGGGATGCAAAAAAAAAAAAAAAAAAAAAAAAAAAAAAGGGGGATGCAACAATGATACAAATATAGTTAGACTAAGACAAAAATCAACTAAATTATAGTCCATGTGTTCAATAAAAATTGAGCATAAAGAGATAGGAAAGATCTATTTTTTATTTTGTTTTGTTTTTAAGATTTTATTTATTTATTCATGAGACACGGCAGGAGAGAGAGAGAGTGAGAGAGTGAAAGAGAGAGAGGCAGAGACATAGGCAGAGGGAGAAGAACACACTTCTTGTGGGAATTGATCCTGGGACTCTAGGATCATGCCCTGGGCCGAAGGCAGGAGCTAAACCCCTGAGCCACCCAGGGATCCCAAGATCTATTTTTTAAAAGACCCAAATAAACCTCTAGTGATGAACACTTCAACATCTGAGATTTTAAAAACATACTGGACAGAAGGAACAGCAGATTAGACATGGCAGGAAAAAAGATTAATGAACTGTAAGACATAGCAATAGAAATTATTTAGAAATTACAACAAAGGTATAAAATTTAAAAAAATTATAAAATCAAACTCCCCACAATAATCATTAAGTAAACAATATTCCCAGCATAAACTTATGCATATATCTGGACATGCTAGACAAAATACTTCCATAAAAATAGCAGGTATTAAAATACTATTAATATTTGAAAAATTAACACTTTATAAAACAAAAATGAAGTTGAAAGAATTATTGAACTGATGATTCTTTACTTTGAGAGATATTACTTCCTGACAGATTCTCTCCAAAGATTATAAATGTGATTATGAAGCACATTAAGATGTTGGAGTCGCTATGTTCCTTTTTACATGTTTTAGTTTTCAACGAAATCAGTTTCTTTTTTTCTCTCTCCCATAAAAAATGAGGAAACTAGCATGTAGCACTTTCTCCCAGCCCCAAGTTTATTTTTTTCGCCTATAATTTTTATGCTGTCAAGGTTTATAGAGTTGCATTCTTGTCTGCAGCCAGATACAGAGTCGTTTAGCTTAGAGTTTTGTTGAAATTGATTCACCATGGGTGCTTTTACCACAGTTCCATAATTCTTGAGTTTTATTTAAAAAATTGATACCTGTGTTCATTTAACAGTGCCAGGAAGGTACCAGGGGTGAAGCAGTAAGCAAAATAAACCAAGTCTCTGCTTTTAGGGAGGTACATTCTTCTAGAATGGGTAGTGATATGAACTTGAAGAAAAAAGAGGAAAAAAAATACAGACTAATGGGATATGTACTTTACATTGCATAGTCAATCAAACACTCTGTCAGGAAGTAAATAGATGGATCTTATTTTCAAATACTTTTTTATTGAACCAGTACTTTGGTTGTATATATTTCATAACATTTTTACTAGTTTAGAACTAGGTAGATACTGCTATTGTACTGTCATTGGACAAGGAATGATGCTGTGAGTCTGAAGCCTTCCACTCTTGTAGGTGCCTTGCTTTTTCCTGCCTGAATGCCTGAATAATGCTTCCTTGATCTTTAATAACTTAAAAAGGCTGTATCTATTGCTTTGCATTACACTGGATGTCCTTTTAAGTTGAAGATCTCAATTTCAAATAAATTGTTTTTGTGTCTGATACTTAATATTACGTTTCTGTTCTATACTGAACTAGAATATATCCTTATTTATGTAAATATCAGATGTATCATAGACAGTTGTAAAACATCATACAGTAAACAATTTAAATGTAAGATGAATAAATGTTTTCCCATTTTCTAGACCGGGTTTGACTAATAGAAATTTCAGTGATGTTGAAAACATTCTATATCTGCCCTGTCCAATACAGTAGCTAGTAGATACTTAAATTTATTAAATAAAATATTTTCCACATTATTATTATATTCTCACTGTTTTAATCTCATTTCTCTAAATACACTGTAACTATTGTGAGCCTGTTTAATATTGGGTGATATTATTTAAATCAATTCATATTTTTAATTCTGCAATTATCCTTTTTAACTACTTCTCATGTTTTTTTTTTTTTCAAGATTTTATTTATTTATTCATGAGAGACACAAAGAAAGAGAGAGAGAGAGAGAGAGAGGCAGAGACACAGGCAGAGGGAGAAGCGGGCTCCATGCAGGGAGCCTGATGTGGGATTTGATCCCAGGGCTCCAGAATCAGGCCCTGGGCTGAAGGGGGCACTAAACCACTGAGCCACCCGGGCTGCCCTACTTCTCGTGTTTTTATTTTTATCTATCTATCTATCTATCTATCTATCTATCTATCTATCTATTTATTTATTTTTTAAAAGATTTTATTTATTTATTCATAGAGACACACACAAACACACAGAGGCAGAGGCAGAAGCAGGCTCCATGCAGGGAACCCGATATGGGACTCGATCCCGGGACTCCAGAATCACACCCCGGGCTGCAGGCGGCGCTAAACCACTGCGCCTCTGGGGCTACCCTACTTCTCATGTTTTTAAAATTTTATTCTTGTGATATTTTATTGAACTCCTGCTCTTGTTTTTGAACTCAAGTTCTGATTAAACTCTTCTATAAATCTCTTATGAAGGAATTTTCTTCTGTTCTTGGGTTATATTTTCTTCCAGACTGAGTTTTTCCCTCTAGCTAAAGTTTGAGGGTCAAGTATCATGCTATTCACCTATATTTCTGTACCTTCGTGTTACGAGAGCTAAGGCAAAATTAAATGCCATCTTCTTCTTCTTTATTTTTTTAAATGCCAGTTTCTTTAGAAGACCTAGACTCTTGGGACGCCTGGGTGGCTCAGCGGTTGAGTGTCTGCCTTCGGCTCGGGGTGTGATCTTAGAGTCCTGGGATTGAGTTCAGCATCACGCCCCCTGAGTGAAGCCTGTTTCTCCCTCTGCCTGTGTCTCTGCCTCTCTACCTCTCTGTGTCTCTCAAGAATAAATAAATGAAATCTTAAAAAAAAAAAAAGACCTAGACTCTTTACTTTCTTATGAGATTTCATAAAATGTTAACTTCCTGTGTTTACATTAATTGGCTCAGTAAGTATTTTATTCTTGTTTAGGGAATGATATATTATTAGGTTTCAGATTATATAACCAAATCAATGTTGCTTTCTGAAACATTTGCTTTAGTTTGAGACCATCAGCCCTAATTATGTTTTTAAGGTTACGATAATTCTTTGGTTTCTGGATGTAAGGATGAAGTATATTTTTATTTATTTGAGAGAGAGTGCACGGGGGTAGGGTAAGAGGGAGAGACAAAGAATCCCAAGCAGACTCTGTGCAGAGTGTGGAGCCTAAATTGGCCCAATCTCAGAATCCCGAGATCACGACCTGAGCTGAAATCAAGAGTTAGATGTTTGACTGACTGAGCCACACAGACATTTCTCATCAATATTTTTTGTCTTGTGGGGAAAAGGATAAAATCTGTGTAATGTTAAAACAAAGTTTGGTGATTCTGATATTCTTAACTTTTTCCCCTGCTCCACAGCCTTATCCTCAGGGTGAAGAACCACTAATTTTATTTCTGAAATGAGGAAATAAACAAAAATTTAAATAAGATACTAGAAAATAAGATACTAGAAACTGAATTTATATTATACCTTGCAAAATCTATTTTAGACATATAATTGTCTAAAATTTACTTTTCCTCAATTATCTTTTTCTGCATTAAAATACTAGGTATCAATTAAAACATCTGAATTAGTTTTGTTATCAGTTTTTAAACAATTTTTTAACTTTTTATTTTTATTTATTTTTATTTTTATTTTTTTTTAATTTTTTTTATTTATTTATGATAGGCACACAGTGAGAGAGAGAGAGGCAGAGACACAGGCAGAGGGAGAAGCAGGCTCCATGCACCGGGAGCCCGACGTGGGATTCGATCCCGGGTCTCCAGGATCGCGCCCTGGGCCAAAGGCAGGCGCCAAACCGCTGCGCCACACAGGGATCCCGAACTTTTTATTTTTAAATTTTTTCTTAAGTAGGCTCCATGCCAGTGTGGAGCCCAACACAGGGCTTGAACTCATGACTGTGAGATCAAGACCTGAGCTGAGATCAAGAGATGGACATTCAACCAACTAAGCCACCGAGGTGCCCTTGTTAACCAGTTATTAAAACATAGAATTATTTACAAAATCATTGGTCTACAATTATATTCCTCAATACAGTAGCTCCGATCCATATGTGGCTATTTAAATTTAAGTTTTTATTAATTAAAATTATGCAAAATGATAAATTCAGTGTCTTAATTGCCATATTGTTCAATAGCCACACGCAGGTGGTACAGGTAGAAGACATTTATAACATCACATAAAATTTTATTGATTAGTGCAGGTCTAGAAAATAGGAAAATGTATTTATTCATTTAACAATTTAAACTGTTTACTATGTAACTGTCAATGACACACTTTACAGTTACATCAACTAGGATTTTAAAGAAGCATCACAACTTATTTCAAATTAAAACCAGGAGATTATTTTTCAGTATCTAAAAAAGTTGTATGCCTCCCTGTCCTTTTGCACTCTCCTTTATATCAACAACAACAAAAAATTTAGCACTATTTTTTCAACTTATAAAAAGCATACCATAGAGGGATGAGTTAAATAGGTGATGGAGATTAATGAGTATGCTTGTTGTGATGATCACTGGCTGATGTATGGAAGTGCTGAAACACTATATTGATACACCTGAAATTAATATACTCCTCTAATGTTAACTAACTGGAATTAAAATAAAAACTTTAAAGAAAAGGATCCCTGGGTGGTGCAGCAGTTTGGCGCCTGCCTTTGGCCCAGGGTGCGATCCTGGAGACCCGGGATCGAATCCCACGTCAGGCTCCCGGTGCATGGAGCCTGCTTCTCCCTCTGTCTATGTCTCCGCCTCTCTCTCTCTCTCTCTGTGTGACTATCATAAAAAAAAAAAAAAAAAACTTTAAAGAAAGAAACCTCTCTTCACCATAAAAAAAAAAGTACCCAACTACCCTGTAAAAATCAATATTTACTGGACAGCAATTGATTTTATTTTTTATTTATTTTTAAAGATTTTATTTATTTATTCATGAGAGACACACAGAGAGAGGCAGAGACATAGGCAGAGGAAGAAGCAGGCTCAGAGGGGAGTTTGAGGGGCACTTGATCCCAGGACCCTGGGATTATGACCTGAGCCAAAGGCAGATGCTCAACCAATGAGCTACCCAGGTGTCCCCATTGATTTAATTGATTTTAAAACTGGTAAATCTTCCTTACTCTTGGAAGTTTAGGTTGTTTGCAGTCTGAGAATCCTATGATAAACATTGTTGTTTATAACATAAGGCCTTTGCATCTCTAATTATTATTTTTTCTATGGGATATATAAAACACATAGAAAAAATAAAGAATAGTAAAATAAACATGAAGACCATAGTTTCTACCACATGGCTTTAATAAACTCTAACAACTGGTATAGTTGCAGAAAAGCTGTCATTTCAGCAAGCAAGGAGCAACACTCTTGTATCAAAGTAGGAGGACTGGTTGAAAATCTTTAAAAAGAAAAATAAGACCTCTCAAATCCCCTATTTTCCACTAAGAACCAGGATACTACTCCTCCCCAACTGTGAAAGAGAAACTGAGAGATCAAATAAGACAAACTTTGGAAGTAGGAACATGATAGAGGGCAGAGGTGAGGCATCATGTTGAAGACAGGGTAACTTAGTGAAAGTCCTCATACAAAAGAGTGAGATGCCCCCAGCACCCCCAACACATGCACATAGGTGGTTCCCACTGCTGGACTCTTACAAGGCCAGAAGCCGTCCTTAAGAAGAACAGGAAGGAGATTAAAGGAGTCCTCCCTTGAGAAACTGACAGAATTTAGGGAAAAGGCCTTTAGAGAGATATCACTAGATAAACTTATAGTAAACCTAAGAGACCACAAGTTATATGCCCCCCAAAATAGTACTTCCAACTAGCCTTCTAGCCCCTCACTCTTCCATATTAAAAGATAGTCAAGAATTATCAGATATTTTATTTATTATTTATTGATGATTGATTTTTAAAAAGATTTTATTTATCTATTCATGAGACACACAGAGAGAGAGAGAGAGAGAGAGAGAGAGAGAGGCAGAGACACAGGGAAGGAGGGAGAAGCAGGCTCCCTGCAAGGAGCCTGATATGGGACTTGATCCTGGGATTCCAGGATCAGGCCTTGGGCCAAAGGCAGACACTCAACCACTGAGACACCCAGGCGTCCCTATCACATATTTTAAAAAGCATCTAATATGGAATTCAAGGACCAAGGCAAATGAGCAGGAAGCAGAAACAATGCCAGAAATGAATAAAAACTTCAAAAAGAATAAAAAGTAATATATATATGAGATGGTGTATAAAAAACAAAACACTTCAGGGCAGCCCTGGTGGCTCAGTGGTTTAGTGCCACCTTCAGCCCAGGGCATGATCCTGGAAACCCAGGATCGAGTCCCACATCAGGTTCCCTGCATGCTTGCTTCTCCCTCTGCCTGTGTCTGTGCCTCTCTCTCTCTCTCTCTCTCGAATAAATAAATAAAAACCTTTTAAAATAAATAAATAAATAAATAAAATAAAACACTTCAGTAAAAGGAAACAGTGAGAAAAAAACCTACGAGTTTCTAGAAATTAAAAATGTAATAGGAGATTACATTTCAGTAAACACGATTATTAAGACAATTTTAAAAGATGAAGACTGGAGCATAAAGGTTAAATTGTTGAGGATCACAAAGTTAGTAAATGACAGAACAAGGACTTGTAATGGACAGTCTTACTCTATCACTGTCTTTATCTCTCTCTCTTTTTAAAGGTTTATTTTAGAGAGTAAGAGAGAGAGAGAGAGTGGGTGCTCGACTGTGGGGGAGGGGTAAGGGAAGAGAGAGAGAGAAAGAGAATCCTTAAGTAGACTCACTGCTGACCATGGAGCCTGACATGGGGCTCAATCCCAGGACCCTGAGATTATGACCTGAGCTTAAATCAAGAGTCTCAGCTGCTTAACTGAATTACCTAGGCACCTCTATCACTCAGTGTCTTAACCATTATGCTATATAACCTCTTAAAAAGATAGAAAATGAGACAGAAAATAAAATATTTAGAGAAAGTGCACAAGGTTGACACCATAAAAGGATTTCTTAGAGAAACAGAGGCAGTAGGGGAAAATATCCAAGAAATAATCTAAGAGAAATATCCAGAAATGAAAGATGGGAGATACAGATTTAAAATCCTGAGTATTAAAAAAAAATAAAAAAATAAAAAAAATAAAAATAAAAATAAAAAAAATAAAATAAAATCCTGAGTATTTAAACTATGAATGAAAATAGACATACATCAAAGCATATAATTCTGACACTTCAGAACAAGAAGGAAAAAGGAAAATACCTGAGAGTGTCCAGGATCTAGACTTTTCAGAGGGAAAGTTATTTTAAGCCTACTATTCTGTATTTAACCAAACTAATGTTAAATTTGAGAGTAAAATTAAGACAATTTCAGATATGCAAAGTTTAAAATCTCTACCACCTTACACCTCTCTCTTCATTCACTCTCAAGTCACTAGAAGATGTACTCCACCATCAGCAAAGTCAGAGCAGTTGTTAGGATGATGAAGGAAAGTAACAGAGTAACAACCATGTAGGTCTGTCTAGAGACCAAGCAGTCCAGTTGGAATAGAAGGATCTTGGACTCTAGGGAGAGGATGACTTTTTTTTTTTTTTTTAAGATTTTATTTATTTATTCATGAGAGAGAGAGAGGCAGAGATACAGGCAGAGGGAGAAGCAGGCTCCATGCAGACAGCCCAATATGGGACTTGATCCTGGGACTCCAGGATGATGCCCTGGGCCAAAGGCAGGTGCTAAACCATTGAGCCACCCAGGCGTCCTGGGAGAGGATGATTAAACCCAGTAAGAGTCATCTACAAGCCAAGAAGAGTCTTCCCCAGGAACAAAATTGGCTAGTACCTTGATCTTGTACTTCCCAGCCTCCAGAATTGTAAGAAAATAAATTTCAACAGTTTAAGTCACCCAGCCTACGGTGTTCTGTTATG
Source organism: Canis aureus (assembly GCF_053574225.1). Classification (NCBI taxonomy): domain Eukaryota; kingdom Metazoa; phylum Chordata; class Mammalia; order Carnivora; family Canidae; genus Canis; species Canis aureus. Next base: position 20,255,515 of record NC_135631.1, on the reverse strand, counting down.
GTAGCCCAAGCATAATAAGACAGATTTTAGTACAAAAAATATGGAGTTCTATTTTAAAAAATACCTAAAAATGTTCAAGTAGCTTTGAAATTGGGTAATGGGTAGAGGCCGAAAGAGTTCTGAGATGCATGTTAGGAATACGGATTTTTTTTTTAAAGATTTTATTTATTTATTCATGAGAGACACAGAGAGAGAGAGACAGAGACACATGCAGAAGGAGAAGCAGGCTCCTTGCAGGGATCCTGATGTGGGACTCTGGGATCACAACTTGAGCCAAAGGCAGACGCTCAACCACGGAACCACCCAGGTGTCCCAGGAATATGGATGTTAAAGCAGATTCCAGTAAGTCTTCAATGGAAATAAGAAACATATTTGAAACTGGAGGACAGTCACTCCTTGTTATAAAGTGGCAAACAATTTAGTTGAACTGTGTTCTAGTATTCTGTGGAAGGAATGACTTGTGAGAAACTGAGTATTTAGCTGAGAAGTTTTCTAAACAAAGCTTTGAAGGTGTGACTTGGTTCCTTTTGACTGCTTATAGTAAAATGCAAAAGGAGAGAGATGAATTAAAGATTTTATTTATTTATTTGACAGAGACAGAGAGCACAGCAGGGGGAATGTCAGGGAGATGGAGAAGCAGTCTCCCCGCTAAGCAGGGAGCCCGATGCAGGGCTCGATCCCAGGACCCTGGAATCATGACCTGAGCCAAAGGCAGACAGTCTCTTAACTGACTGAGCCCCCAGGCACCCCAAGAGAGATAAATTAAACATGGAATTGTTAAGCAAAAAGAATCAGTACTTGAAGATTTGGAAAATTCTCCAGCCTATAATATATTGCAAAAAATGAAAAAGTTTATACAGAAGAGAACACTGATGGTATGGCTGAACAACCATTTGATAAAGAAATCTTGGGTGTGACTCAAGGACTTATTAACTCACAGACTTATTGTCTCAGCAGAAGCCAGGAATAGAGAGATTATATCGGCAGAGACACTGCCAGTCTGAACTATAGGAAACAGACAAAGCAGGATGAAATTAAGGAAGGCAGCTGAACTTTTGGATATTACAGATTTGACCACTGAACAATTTGGCTGAAACTGAACAATATGAGCTATCCTGCAAAAAACTATCCTTTGAACTTTATTTCATATTATTATCTTATAAAGTGGACAATGTGTGCTTACTCGGGAAGTCCTGAGATTTCTACCTCCAAGTTTTTAGGACTGCTTGTTTCCTTTGCTTAAAGTGGTAACTTGGATATCTGGATATCCAGTAAAATTTATTTGATAGAAAGGAAAGTATAATTTATCTTAGTGGTGGTTACAAATTAACTTGTTAGAAACAAAAATTTATTTAAAATAACATAAAACAGGGGGCACCTGGGTGGCTCAGTGGTTGAGCGTCTGCTTTGGGCTCAGGTCATGATCCTGGGTCCTGGGATCAAGTCCCACATCAGATTCCCTGCAAGGAGCCTGCTTCTCCCTCTGCCTATGTCTCTGCCTCTCTGTGTCTCTCATGAATAAATAAACAAAAATCTTTAAAAAATAACATAAAATGAACAAAAGGAAATAAGTTCATAACAACATAGAGAGGGGATGATGTGAGCAAGCCACAGATCAATGAATTTAAAGATAGCAACAAAAACTATCAAAAACAAAGGACAGAGGGAAAAAGTAACTGGGAAAGAAAAAGAACAATTCTAGCCAACTTTTTCATATAAACTGATACGCTGAATTTAAAATTTATATGGAAACGCAAAAACTTCCAATTATAAAATAAATAAGTCCTGGAGATGTAATGTACAGCACGGTGACTAGAGTTAAGAGTACTGTATTGCGAGGACACCTGGCTGGTTCAGTTGGAAGAGCGTGTACCTCTTGATCAAAGGGCTGTGAGTTTGAATCACATATTGGTGGAAGAGATTATTTAAATAAAACTTAAAAAATACTGTATTGTATATTTGAAGATTGCTAAGAGAGTACATCTTAAAATTCTCATAAGAAAATATTGTAATAAGTGAGGTGATGGATGTTAGCTAAACTTATAGCAATCATTTTGCATTATATACATATCTCAAATCATTATTTTGTACACATATGAAACTATTACAATGTTATATGTCAAGATTATATTAATAAAAATGAGAGAAAAAAAGAAATGCTGGTAAGGCATTAAAAAGGCAGAACAAGAGCATGAAGGGCTAAACATGAAGAAAAGGAAGGAACTAAAAATGTGTTATGATACTGAGGAACTGAGGGAATGTTAAGAAATGATTTCTTCCCTCTTCCAGAAGTTCAGTTTAGTGACATAAGATGGCATTTCCTTTTCAAAGGGTCCAATTATATGAATAGTAAAATATTTCATTTTAAATTTTAAATGATGTATTTCAACTTGTAACAAAACTTATGAATAGAGTATTGAAGATTGAGTTCTAGTTACAGAATTTGAGTTGTAATCATTGATAATGTGCAGGTTAAGTCAGAGATAACAGGTTAAACAGAGAAGAGATGGCAAAGGTAGTTGTGACAACTTTATCTTATATACTGGAATTAACAGTAAATTAATAGTGCAATCTAAAATGGATGTATCAAAAAACAAAAGGCAAAGAGTTTAATTTACAATGATAATAGTAACCACTGGAGTAACCAAAAATAATCAAATACAAATCAATGTTGGGGACTTTTCATAGAGGAAGACTGGAACTCTAGGTTGTAGAAGGTATGGGTGGGGAAAATTTTACTTTTCACTTTAATTTCTTTATTATTACTTAAGTTTTTGGCTACCATCTGCAGTATTTTTTGTAGTAAAGTATATCTCTGGAAATTTAAAATTCAACTGGGTAATAAAAGTATTCAATCCCAGATGAAGTGAAAGAGTTCCCAAGGAAAAAAATGTATAAGTTACAACTATATTAATCAGTCTTTTTTTTTAAAGCTTTTATTTATTTATTCATAGAGACATACAGAGAGAGAGAGGCAGAGACACAGGCAGAGGGAGAAGCAGGCTCCATGCAGGGAGCCTGACGTGGGACTTGATCCCGGGGCTCCAGGATCACACCCCCAGGCTGCAGGTGGCGCTAAACCGCTGTGCCACCGGGGCGCCCTATATTAATCAGTCTTAACATTACTTAAATAGGGCAGATAGATTCTGAAAAGAGGTAAATTTCCATAATTTTCTTACAGCCCAATAAGGCTATTTAAAGAATGAAAGTACTTCCTTAGAACTTACTTGATTATTCCCCCTTATTTTATTGTTAGTATTTCACAAAACATTAGAAAACATTTCAATTTCTAGAAAACCATATACCAAACAAATGTCCAGTTCCTGACTGCTCAGCTTTAGTATCTCCTAACTATAGCAGAGAATGTTCTTTTTTTTCTTAACATTATTTCTCTTCCTGGTGGAGTATTTCCCAAATGAGCAAGGTAACACTTGTGTAAGCATGATACTGCTGAATGAAATATATGTTAAGAAATACATTTTAAGGAGTGTACTTAAATTCGAACTTCACCGGGACATAGAAATATTACCAAGAAAATATCAACACATCAAAATAAATAAAATAAAATACTATGGGATTATTTTTAAATTGGTAGCATTATGATAAACAAGGAGAATTAAGATTTGTGACAACTGGGTTTCTGAGAATTGGGCAATTCCAACACACCAAAACCCAGGTTCAAAATTGAGGTATATATTTACAGCATTTTATTGATTCTTTTTTTTCACATTATTATTTCTGAGGTTCAGATACATTTTACAATTGATATTATATCAAGCAGATATAAAGTGATCATTGGTGTGTAAGTGGACAAATGCAATTCTTCAATCTCTGCCAAGAATCCACATATGGCTCAATTAAGTAAGAATAAATTTTGGTTTTCCAGAAACTTCTTCCACTGATACTTTCTGGGAAAAAAAAGAAAGCCATCTGCAACAATACTTGCACAATGGATGTCATTGTCTTATCTTTTTATTTTTATTTTTTGGTAAGATTTATTTATTTGAGAGTGAGAGAGAGAATGCACATGGAGGAGGGGGGCAGAGGGAGAGGGAGAGAATCTCAGGCAGACTCTGTGCTGAGTATGGAGCCAGACGTGGGGCTGGATATCATAACACTGAAATCATGACCTGAGCTGAAATCAAGAGTTGGATGCTTAACCGACTGAGCTATCCAGTCGCTCCTGGATGTCACTGTTTTACAATAAAATCTGGGTGCAAGAATGGAGCATCTTTTAAGAAATGCTGCATCAGTGTTCTTGATGACATAGAGAACAGTATCATGTGAAAGAACATGAATTGTGAAAAACTGGTGATGTCAACTACTATAAATCAGAAAGTGATTTAATTATAGTAGTAATATGAATGTCAAGTTTTATGAGTTACATATTTTACTTATCTCTTTTATGTACAAGTATAATAATATTTTAAAAAATACAAATGTCTAATAAAACTTAACAATAGTTAAAAATTCTAGGTTAAAAGACAACATTCTGTTTTAGTTTATTCGGCAGTGTTTTTGTCAGTGGGACATAAAATAGTGCAGCATCTTGTGTTCAGTGGCATCTCAGATTTGATAATCTGGTATTTCTCTAGTAAATGGGCCAAAATTCCTTAGGTATCTCTGCTTTTAAGCATTCAATCAAAATATAAAGAATTTTTAACTCAACATGGTGTGAATCAATGTTACACTAGTAATTTACCTAGAGACACCTATGTGAACACTTGGTTACTTTCATTTGTATCATTCATTTGGCTAGAAATCTGAACAAAAATAGCAGAAAATTAAAAACCGATCAACGCAAATGAAGAGTCAGCTGTGTGGTTTCTAAATGTTGTGAAGTCAAGAACTAAATTCTGGGAAACCTGGGTGGCTCAGGCAGAAAAGCGTCTGCCTTCAGCCCCAGTCATGATCTCAGAGTCCTGGGAGGGAGCCCACCTCATGTCAGGCTCCCTGCTCTGTGGGGAGTCTGCTTCTGCCTTTCCCTCAGCCCCTCCCTGCCTCATATTCCCTCTCTCTCTCAAATAAACAATCTTAAAAAAAAAAAAAAAAAGAACTCAATCCTAAGGCAAGAGTGTTAAGATTGTCTATATAATTCTCTGACAAAAAAAAATCTATTATATGAAAATTCAGTCTTAATGGTGTCATTACTATTTAGAATTCAAGTGAAAAATGAACTATCTAAAGATACCAAAACTGATATTTTTTTGGGGAAAAAAACGGAATATTCTGATTTTTTTTTTTTTTAAAGTAAGCTCCATGCCCAAACTGGGACTTGAACTCACAATCTAAGATCAAGAATTGCATGTTCCAAGGACTAAGGCAGCCAGGCACCTTGAATATTCTGATACTTTGTCTTTCAATATTCAGAAATTTATTCTGTAAGAGTCTATATTCAGTATGCTGTTATATTTTAAGCCCTATATTTTTTTAAGTGTGCCATCACCTAATCTGCTCATTGTGATTCCTTGACGCTATCAGAGATGAAGATGACTATAATCTATATTTTTGTTGCAATATCTATATCTAATCAAACAAAAAACTTAATTAATGTTTGGATAAAATCTGTCTTACAGGAAAATGCTAGGAATAAGCTCTTAAATATTCAATGATTATAGCTGTAACAGATCATATATCAAGGTCATCCCTTATATTTTTGAAAATCCCCAGTCTTTGATTTCTTATCCAGTGCATGAACAGAACACACTTCATGGTTTTTATACTCTTGTTTCCTAAATGAAAAAAAATCAGATTTTTGGTTTTTTTTTTTTTTTTCAATTTTTTTTTTTTGATTTTTGGTTTTTTAATGCAATATGGTGCTTACAGTTCCCATATATTTGGTAACAAGAATCAGGAATAAATAAAAAATAAAACGCAGGCTTCACAAGGTCTATACAGAAGATAGGATGAAAAGTATAAAATTTCTCACCCTTAATCAGATGAATCATTTTGGAAAATTAACATAAAAAATTGGCATTACCTGTGGACAAAAACAACTGCTTATTCTACTTTAAAAAATCTATGTGAAATCAAATTATTATAAACTTCCAATACCAAAATATACTCCAGTAATTAGGTGTATTTATTTTTTTTCACCAGAAACATTTATCCTTATCTGTAAGATGCTGTAAATATATTTCTTCCCTTTTCAATTCATGCCATTCTGTGCTTACCGCTATATTATTTTGTGGTCTTTGTTTTGGCAGATGCACAAGCAAAATCTGATTCCAACAGTTTGACCCTTCTCACTTTTTATGTTCTCTAGGGCATAATAAAACCCAAGATACAATCCCTCAGCAGTTAATGAAGCTTAACCTCCCACCCTCTTAATTACCAATGCATTACACCAACTATGGGCATCATACTCCTCTCTAAGCTATTTTACAATTCAGGAGAAGTACTACTGAGCTATTATGTAGCAACATAATCCATGCAGCATGAGAAATCCTTCTTAAAAATAAAATCTTTTGATCCTTGCAGGTTTTGGTAACTGTATAATTAATACTACTTAAGCATTATCCATGTATCAGTAAGTATATTATATTGTATCAGTAAGTATATTACTTTGTTGATTGGAGGGGGGGGTTAGGGAACATTTATTTTCTGAAAGTTAGAAAGAGAAACAAATTCAAAGATATTATTGACTGATTATCACAATTTGAATACAAAAGTACTCCAAATATGTAGCCTGAGTATCCATCTATTAAAGATATAGTCTCTACATTATCTCCATTTAAATATTTAAAAATATGAGAAGAGAGGTTACTTTAATTGTTTAAAGCATTCAGAAATGTAAATGGCACAGAGTAAGTCAAGATCTGTGGGTATACAACTGATGTTAAGTAAAAAATGTTTTTAAACTTATGGATTTTAAGATTAGTCAATTAATTGACAATTTAATTAATTAAATTATGTCCATCCAAATTTCTGACTAAAATCAGTACAGGGAACATCTTGGTGCAATTTTATAATATATTTTTTTCTTGGGACACCGGGGTGGCTCAGTGGCTGAGTGTCTGCCTTCCGCTCAGGGTGTGATCCTGGAGTCCCAGTATCAGACTCAATGGAGGGAGCCTCTGCCTCACCCTCTGCCTGTGTCTCTGCCTCTCTCTCTTTGTGTCTCTCATGAATAAATAAATAAAATCCTTAAAATAAAATAAAATGAATTTGTGAAATTACCTTTTTTTTTTACTTTTAAAAAATTTTATTTATTTTAAAGGGAGACAGAGGGCAAGCAGGCCGGGGGGTGGGGGGGGGGGGCGGGGACAGAGCAGAGGGAAAGGGAGAAAGAATCTATCTCAAGCAGACTCTGTGCTGAGCATGGAGCCTGATTTGGGGCTTGATTCCAGGACCCTGAGATCATAACCTGAGCAGAAATCAAGAGTCAGATGCTTAACCGACTGAGCTACCCAGGCATCTCAGTGAAATGTTTTAAAAAGCAGACTAAATTCTCCACTTAATCATTGGGTTTAACACGTTTAGTTAATGAGACCATGTGCAATAACTTCCTTACTAAATGTTTACTGTAAAAGGGTGTATATTAAGTTGTTTTCTTAAAAAATAATATACGAAAATCCATACTTGGGTGCCTGAGTGGTTAGTTGGTTGGGCATATGCCTTTGGCTTGGGTCGTGAACCTGGGGTCTTGAGATCAAGCCCTACGTTGGGCTCCCTGCTCAGCAGGGAGTCTGCTTCTCCCTCTGCCCCTCACCTTGCTTAGCTCTCTCGCGCTCAGTCTCTCTCTCAAATAAATAAATAAATCTTAAAAAAAAGAAAAAAAGAAAATCCATACCAAGCAAATAGGTTATCCAATAATTACTTGAGTTATAGAAGGATTCTTATATTGGCACAGGATTTCTACCTAATTCCTTTAAGTGCTAAGTGTCCCTATTGAATATAAACAAAGATAATTTCTAAAAACTTGACATACCTAAAACATTTCTAAATATAGTTATTGTAAAAGTTAAGATAGTGACAGTGATCTTAACACAATTATTTGTTAAGTTGAGGTTATAGAATATAGGATTTTTAAAGATGTAATTAAATTAATTGAGAGAGAGAGCATGAGCAGGGAGAGGGGCAGAGAGGTTGGGAGAGAGAGAATCTCTTAAGCAGACTGCTGAGTACAGAGCCCGACATGGGGCCTGAGAGGTCATAGTATTTTTACAAGGTTGGAAAAGAAGTATTCTAAAGTTTTGGGATATCTATTGTCAAAGGTAACTCAATTAGTAATGGAATCAGGCATTATCTTTATTTAAGAGGTCCAGATCAGTTATGCTCTTAGCTCAAGAACACATAAGTCACTGATTTAATCATCCGATGTCATATTCTTTTATTTTCCAAAATAAACCTAGCTTACCGAAGACGTCACAAAAATCCTTAGTATATTTTGGTGCACTAAATGAAACTGGATATCACTTTATTTTTATTAAATTTGAAAATTATTTTACATTGTACATTTGGTGTTAATAGAACATAAACAATTCTCTTTCTTCTCCCTGAGTACTGAGAAGTAGAGGCAACTGGGTAAAGGCATAAAATAGGTTTTTTAAAAATTCTGTAGTACCTTGTTATAATCTGTTTTAAGAAAAAGAAAGGTAAGATGTTTCATTCACTTCATAGTCTCAGATCCGTTTTCCACTTCTAACTTACGTCTTTAGTTTAATACTATCGACCCTGCTTTTGAAATATAGTAGACTTTTAGACACCACACACACACACACACACACACACACACACACACACACACACTGTATGTAGTAAGACTATTTTACCAAACCGATAAGCACATTTCAAATGCCTCTGATTTCACTAATATAACATAATATGAAAAGATGATTATGGTGAACTAAGGCCGCTTTCTGCAACTGCCCATCAGTTTCTGATGAATAAAACAAAATTTCAGGAAACACTGACCAATGAAAGAATCACCCCAACAGTAAATGGAGAGATAGCCGTTTTCATTGGGTTTTTCATACAGTAAAGCTATCCTTTAATCTATGATTCTTAATGGTGTGCACCTTTCTCCTTTCATGGGATTCTGTAATATTTCCTTTAATGGGGAAATATGTTAATTTGGGGAGCTGATAGTGTTTTTTTTTTTTTTTTAAGTTTTAATGGTTCTGGTTTTCAGAATTTGAAATCACTTATCCCTTCCAAAAGGACTGAATACTTTCTCTCCTGAATGTTTCAGAAAAAGTATTTAGAGGACAAATGAACTGTATCTCTAATATTCCCAATTCTGGCTTTGTGTGGTTCCTTTTCAAAGAATAAGGGCTATATAACAGTTCTAATATTTTAAAATTTGAGCATGACAATAACTGTCAAGTATTCATAACCACTCATTTTTTTTTATGAGTTCAAAATAAAATGATTAAAGTAGATGTGAGGCCCGGAATAAGTACTTTAAGGTTTAAAAAGCAAAATCCCCAACATTTCATCTTTAATTTGGAATGCCAGCATATGGTAGCCAGGGAATTATCTCTACCTTAATGTGAAAGAATAAGTGACTTGTGTAAGTGTGCAGCTACTTAAGCAGCGTCACAGAAATTAAAATCTAAGCTAATATCCAAATATATTTTACCTTTTGAGGATAAGTATCCTATCACAGAGTATGGTATTTTTGCTATATGATTTAGGCTACTTTTCTGCATGCAAAATTCCTTTCCCATGTTGGTGATGCACAAATATCAACCCCAGCTTTGTGTTTATTTTAATGTTATATCAGAAACAGTTCTTACTAGCTAGTGACAGAGTGGTGGGTTTATTTTCCTTTATATTTTTATCTTTCATTTTCTTGTTGGAAAATAAGGCACATGCCATCTTTTAAAAGCTGGCTACAAATGTAGGTCACTGGAAGCAGTATTGAGTCTTTGCAGGATTTTTCTCAGTCTTTTGAGTTTGCCAAAGAAGCTCTAACTGTGGCTGCCAGGGGAGAACTCAGAATTTTAAATAAGCTCTCACAAGTAGCTAGGGGGAAAAAAGAAGAGTGAAACCCTGGGGTCAAACGGCAAATTTCTGGCTCCACCAGCATTTCTGAATTGTAAGCACTTTTGAAAAGCATATAGATAGCCTGATAATTTTCTGAACAAATAAAACGTTGACAAAAAAAAATGAAGGGAACATATTCTGGCTATAGTTCTGCCTTTAAAGGACTCTTCAAGTATTTGTATTTAAACTATGAACAGAAGACACACAGTAATAGTTTTAATAAAAAATATATATTGTATAGACTAGAAAAAGTAAAAATGTGTGGGCAGATGTGTTATTTATAAGGTATTGAGCATGCATAAAGCTTGCAAACTAAAATGAGAGTAGGACCAGAAAGTAATTTTTAATTGTATATAACATATTACTCTTGTTCTGAATCATTATAAAACTACAACTTTAAAGATAAGTATAATAAAAAAAAATGTTCAGTAGCATATATGGCCAAATGGGTATTTCTTTTTTTTTTTTTTTTTTTTTTTCCAAATGGGTATTTCTTTAACTTCACTGTTACAGCTATCTTAACTTCTGGCAGAACAAGGAAAACAAAGTTGGATCTGAAATATTTTTGTATTCTATTTACTCAGAAAGACCAGCCTTTACTATAATGTACTGAGAGCAAACAACTGACCATTCACAGGATTCAGACTTCTAATTCTTGTGGCATGATCAGTTAGTAAGATGGATGGCCAAAAAAGAGAGAGAGAAATGGAGAGCAAATATAGACTTAATCTTGACATCAAATTGACTCAAGGAAAGGAAATCTTTTTAATAGTAATTCAAACTTTACACTGTTTAGCAAATACTACTTCATCTAATTCTAACAACTAATGCATCTTCTCTCAATTACAACCAAAAAAACAAAGCAAAAGATACAAGGTACAATAAATAAGATCTTAATAAATGAGTTCATTATTTGGGTAACAGATTGATATTCTGGGATATATAAAAATGCTTTCAAATTATTAGATACTTGGTTTTAACTTACAGATTGAAAGTCCATAAAAGAGAAATCTGAAGATGTTAGTCTAAATTTTCATACTTCATTACTAAATACTTTATTGATATAGTAATTCATCTAATATGATACAGTTTACTTTAAACTAATTGTTACTTATTCCATGACTTATGGGTTATTATAAGGTAATTCATTTTCAATTATGAAAGATTTTTCTCTATAATATGGGTAGTTTCACCATAACTGATTTTCATTTTGAACTATTCCTTTATTGGTATCTTTGATTTTTTTTAAAGATTTTATTTATTTATTCATGAGAGACTCACAGAGAGAGAGAGAGAGAGAGAGAGAGAGGTAGAGACACAGGCAGAGGGAGAAGCAGGTTCCATGCAGGGAGCCCGATGCAGGATTCGATCCTCGGTCTCTAGGATCACTCCCTGGGCTGAAGGCAGTGCTAAATCACTGAGCCACCCAGGCTGCCCAGTATGTTTGATTTTGAAAAATATACTGTAAGCCTTTAGTAAACATCAAGGTACTTACATTCCTGCTTATAACTATGTACTTATCTTGGGTACATATTAAAAAGTAAAATTTTTAAGCTCCTTAAAAGCATCCTATCCTCCCACTCTATTCTAACTGTATTTGATGTTGGATAGTACATAACGTATATAACAAATAACTCAAAAAGTTAATGCTGTAAATCAGGAATTAACCCTTTCCTCTAGATATTAGAGATCTCTTCCTGCATGAATATTACCTATCTGGCATGTCATTGCTAAAAATATTCGAATTAACTTTTAAAACTCACCTTAGTATATTATGAAATAGCATTCAAATTTACTTCTGAAAATCATGTTACTTTAATTCTATAAATATTAACATATATTGTTTAAAATTATGAAAAAGATATAATAGAAAAACATAGCATTTTCAAGTTCTAAAGAAATTGTGTGTATATAATTTTTATTTCTAAAAAAGTCAGCCTATCTACTGATAAATGCTTAAATATTCTAACATAAAAAAAAAATATTCTAACATAAAAATATAATTTTTGCTATTTTAGAAAACATTCCATAGAAAATTTTCAGAGAATATCTATCACACTATTTGAGATGATCAAGAACATTCTTTTAGATAAAAAGTTAACTGAAAAATACTTACCAATGTGTTTTTAAAAGCTTTAACAACATCATGTATATTGTTCTATAGGATTTTCTAAGGGGTGTAATTTTTCAGCGTTACATCTTACTGCTGACTTCCTGAAGGAGCTTTGACTACAATAGGCATGAATATGTTTTCAAAGGATGATGGATAAATTGCTGGGTGGTTATATAATATATCTTAGGCAGCTGATGGGGCTTTTTATCCTTTACTTGTCTTTTAGTTATACACAGTTTTAAGATAATTATGGTCTATAAGATTGTCTTTTCCCTTTTCTTGTACCAGCAATATTTGTCTTGGTTATAGGTTCCAGAAATCCCCAATCATACATCATAAAATTAAAACTAAACAATTATAGCATCTCCCACTACCCCCCATGTTGTATCTCTAAACACTGTTAATGCCTTGGTTTTGGTCATTTGTAGTTGGGCTGTTTAATACAAATGACTCTAATATAACATTATTGACTTGGGAACACTGAAATCTTGGCTGAATAATATGTAGAAAAAACTATTATCTATATTAGTCCTTAACATTTCACTTTTTAATTTTTTAAAAAAAATTATTTATTTATTCATGAGAAACACAGAGACAGAGAGAGAGGCGGAGACACAGGCAGAGACAGAAGCAGGCTCCATGCAAGGAGCCCAATGTGGGACTCAATCCCGGGTCTCCAGGACCATGCCCTGAGCCGAAGGCAGCTGCCAAACCGCTGAGCCACCCAGGGATTCCCACATTTCATTCTTTTAAAAAAGATTTTGTTTACTTATTTGATAGAGAAAGAGAGAGAGAGAGAGAGCACAAGCAGGGGGAGTGGCAGACAGAGGGAGAGGGAGAAGCAGGCTCCCTGCTGAGCAGGGAACCCAACATGGGGCTTGATCCAGTCTATTTTCAACTTGTGAAAATTAACTGGACCACATTAAGAATATACAGATTAAAAACAATACTTTCTGTACTCTTTTAATAGAAAAATGAGAATGCATATTTTTCTTTTAAATCAAATTGTTTTACTATTACAAAATGAAAATAAAATACAAAAGAAATATGAAATTTAAAAAATCATGATTTTAAGAAATATTACTGATAAGTGAAGGTCCTAAGAATACAAAAACTAGATATATTTTCAGAGAAGGGCTGTATGAAATCCAAGTACATAAATAAAACAAACTTCAAATAAAAACATCTTGCTCTGGGTTACTCCTTGTAAATAGAAGAATGAAATTAACTTTTAAAATGGAGCATCAAAAATAAAATAAAATAAAATAAAATGGAGCATCATATCTGCAATATAAAGTAAATCTAATGGTTAAGACCATTAGATTTTTTTTGGAAGCAATTATAATGGCTTTGATAATACACAAGTACATAAGAAAGGGTAAAACAGATCGGATGACACTAGAAACATTCTTCATAAAACCACCTATGCTGCTTTGAATGACACAGTGGCCCAGATGGATTTAACAGATATATTCAGGACATTCCATCCTAAAGCATCACATACACATTCTTTTCAAGTGCACATGGGACATTCTCCAGAACAGATCACATATTAGGTCACAAATTAGGCCCTCAATAAATACAAAAAGACTGAAATCATACTATGACCAAAATGCTATAAAACTAGAAGTCAACAACAAGAAAAAATTGGAAAGACCACAAATACATGGAGGTTAAACAACAATAAATAACCTAACTTAACCTAAAGGAGTTAGAAAAAGAACAAGAAATAAGGCCTAAAGCCAACAGAAGGAAGGAAATAATAAAGGTCAGAGCAGAGATAAATGATACAGAAACTAAAAAAACCAACAGAACGGATAAGTGAAAACAGGAGCTGGTTCTTTGAAAAATTAGTAATAACTCTAGCCAGGCTTATCAAAAAGAAAAGACAATAGGTCCAAATAAATAATATCACAAATGAGGGAGGAGAAGTAACAACTAATACCACAGAAATACAATCAATTATAAGAGATATTATGAAAAACTATAGGTCAACAATTAGAAAAACTGGAAGATATGGATAAATTCCAAGCACATATAAACTACCACAACTGAAACAGGAAGAAATAGAGAGACCAAAGACAGACCAATAACTGGCAGAGAAATTGAGTCAGTAATCAAAAAAGTCCCAATAAACAAAAGATAAGGACCATGTGATCTTTTATATGTATATCACTCAGAAAAAGTTAAAAATTTTGAGAGACATTACAATAACACAACTCCTTCTTTCCCTTTTACTTGTGAACAGTTCATATCTACAAAAATTAAAAACACAAAAAGAATGGATGTTAAATCCTGTCCCATTTGAGCGGTATATCTTAATAAAGCAAATGTGAAAATTTTTATGTCCATTTATATACTGCATGTAACACTAATTGTAAAGATTACCAAATTGCAAAGAGATATGTTTAACTGTAACATCTTTAGAGACAAATTTAAAGTGAACTTAAATTTATTTTTATTTTTATTTTTTACTCATGAGAGACACAGGAAGACAGGCAGAGATACAGGCAGAGGGAGGAGAAGCAGGCTCCATGCAAGGAGCCTGATGTGGGACTTGATCCCAGGAATACGGGATCACATCCTGAGCCAAAAGCAGCTGCTCAACCGCTGAGCCACCCAGGCGTTCCAAACTCAAATTTAAATATGATTGTTTGTTATATAAAAACTATCATAAGGTCATTAATAAATATTTTGAACATGAAACATTATATTCAGACAAAACTCCGTGAGAAGTAGAATAGAAAATATGAATCCAAGGCAAAAAGGATTGATATATATTACCAGACATTAAAAAAGAGCTTATGTATATATACTTCTAAAAACAATGCTACTGACATCAAATTGCTATGTTGTTTAGATTCAGTTGGATATACTTAGAAGACCGATTTAAAAGTCTTTAACTAAAAAGACAATATATAGAGGTGCTTCTGGGTGGCTTAGTTGGTTGAGCTGCTGACTCTTGATCTTGGCTCAGGTCATGATCCCAAGGTTCTGGGATTGAGTCCTGTACTCAGCAGGGAGTCTGCTTGAAATTCTCTCTCCTTCTCCCTCTGTCCCTCCCCTCGGGCGCATGCATGCTCTCTCTTCAAATAAATAAATCTTAAAAAAATTAAATAAATAAATAAAATCCTTTAAAAAGATAGATTGATTGATTGATTGATTGATTGATTGATTTGAGAGAGGAGGGGGGCAGAGACACAGGTGGAGGGAGAAGCAGGCTCCATGCAGGGAGCCCGATGCAGGACTCCATCCCGGGTCTCCAGGATCACGCCCTGGGCTGAAGGCAGTGCTAAAGCACTGAGCCACTCGGGCTTCCCATAAATAAATCTTTTTAAAAAACACAATATTTACAATAGCATCTTTTACAACTAAATAATATCATAATTGAAATTTTTAATTAACTATGTAAAAGTAGATATATAATTTATAATTTTTTTTATAAGTGTAAAAGCAAAAAGGTGGAAAGATCACTGTACTTTACTATCTGTAAAACTGGCCAAGATATAGAATGTCAAAAAAAAACAAAACAAAACAAAAAAAAAGATATAGAATGTCAGCTGATAATTATTTAATGAAGGTTAATAAATAAATGTGAAATTCTTCATGCAGGTTTTAAATGTAATCTTTATATTTTCAGGAAGATTTTAAGAGTCTGAGTTCTCCAGAGAAACAGTACCAATAAGATGTGTGTGTATATATATTGCTTTGTATTATATGTACTTATATATATAAGTACATATTATATATGTATCTATATATAAATACAAAAGAGATCTATTATAAGGAATTGGCTAATACTATTATGGAAGCTGACAAGCCCCCAGGTCTGCAGGATAAGTTAGCAAGCTAAAGACCCAGGAGAGCTCATCGTGGTGTAGTTCCCATTCAAATGTTAGAAGGCTCAAGAATCAGGAAGATTTGATGTTTCAGTCTGAATCAAAAGGCAGGAAAAAGCTGATGTTCAGATTGGAAGGCAATCAGTCAGAAGGAATTCATTCTTAGCTGAGGGAGGGTCAGCCTTTCAGTTCTATTCCTTCAACTGATTTGATGGGCCCACTCACATTAGCGATGCCAATCTGCATTACTCAGTCTACCAATTTAAGTATTTTTTATTTTATTTTATTTTTTTAAGAGAGAGATAGGGCAAGAGCACATGACCTGGGGGAGGGGCAGAGGGAGAAGGAGAAGCAAAATCCCCACTGAGCAGGGAGCCTGATGTGGGGCTTGATCCCAAGACCCTGGGATCATAACCTGAGCCAAAGGCAGATGCTTAAATGACCAAACCATCTAGGCACCCCTACCAATTTAATATTAATCTCATCTAGAAACATCCTTGTAAGAGTACTTAGAATAATGTTTGATCAAATATCTGTGAGCCCTGTGGCCCAGTCAAGTGAACATTCATAAGTCCACCCCTTGTCAACTTGCCACCCATATGTATTTCTTTAAACTACACTTACGCTCCAGATGAAGACAGTATATGTCACAATTCCACACTCTTAGATCTATCTCCTAATGCTGTGTTAACCTGAGTTCCTTTTCACTGCACTACAGCCTGGAAACTTTGCATGTGGTATGTCAGGGAGGGCTGAGTCCTTTTAATAGGACTCCCTTTGTATATTCTGCATGTCTCTGGAGTCACTGTCCTTTATTATGCCCAATGTCTTGAAAACTGTTGTTAAATATATTTTGCCCTGTTTTTAAGTTGTTTCAGGGATAAAGAAAAATCTGATCCTCATTAACGTATCTTGGTCAAAGTGTGTCTTAAGGGTCTATATTTTTACTTTAATTTTATATATTTTTTTACTGTATCATAAAATTGTTCTATGATAAATGTCTGCAGAACCTAATTACTTACATAAATGACTAGAAAGATTAAGAAATCCTGATTTGTAACTTCACAATTCTTCACACAATCCAAAGAAGGACAGGTAAAAAGTATCCTGAGATTTTTATTATTAACTTTTTTTTAAAATTTATTATTAACTTGTACAAATTCAAGGTACCTAGGAAAGGTTGTTAGGAGATTAGTTTTCAAATAAAAAGTGTATGTCTAAAGCAAAATGTGTTATATGCCTACTAGGTTTTCAAATGTTGCCTAGGTTGCAAGAGGCAACGAGGAAAAATAAAACACTTTATTTTGAAAAGCATATAGTTGATTCTTTAACAATACAAGTTTGAACTACATAGGTCTGCATATATGTGGATTTTTCTAATAAATATAGTAATGTAAATGTACTTTCTCTTTCTTATGATTTCTCAAAAACATTATCTTTTCTCTAATTTAAAAACACTGTATAATACATATATATATATATATATATACACATATAACACACAAAATATGTCTTAATAGTATTAGTATTATTTATTAGTAAGGCTTTTGGTCAGTATTAGGCTATTAGTGGTTAAGTTTATGGAAGTCAAAAGTTATATGTGATCTTTAACTGTGAAGGGGATCAGTGTCTTTAACTCCCATTTTATTCAAGGGACAAGGGTTTTTCTGCTTCTGTCCTGGCAAAAATTGCTTATCTGGCTATTAAGATGTTTGATATAAAATCTAAGTCTCAATATTATGGTGGAATGTGCCGTGAAGAGCTTGTATAGCTTCTTTAGGACTGTAATCTTGGCCTTTACTCTCCTGTTCCTAGCAAGCACAGTGCTGTCCAGAAATTGAGCAAGTTGATTAAGACCAGGGAAAAGGAACAAAAGAAGAGATAAAAAGATTGAGAAAATATTACAAAAGTCAAACACCAAAAATAAGAAAAAAATGAAAACAGGCTTTGCAACCAGAAGAAAATTCTTTGGAAAATCATATAAAAATTTTTCCCTTTGGATTTTATGACACTATTATTTAATAAGCAAAATCTGACACGTAAGAAAGAATCATGTTAGTTTTACCTCAGTATTACATAACTTTTTTATAGTGGGTATGGAAGTTTGTTGGTGTCTGTTGATAGGTATGGTAAATTAATACTATGCTACAAATTCCTTATAAATGACTTAGTTGTTTGTTATTTTGCAGACTATGCAATGAAATGAAAACATACTATGGGAAGAAATAACTTTAGATTCTATTTCAAATAATGACTTCTATTCAAATAATGGCTTAAGTTGGGTTCCTGTTCTGGACAGAGAATTTAAGAATTCTGAAAGTGAGAATTGTCCTTTCTCAGGTGCGATGTGTATTCTGGCATTAAAAAGATACATTATTTTTATTATTATTACTATTGCTTGTTTCTTGTAAAAGAATGACTTCTGGTAGTCTCAAAGCAAAGTGAGATTAATAAATGAGTACTTCTAATTTCTGTATTTTTCTTCTAATTTACATCTTTAGAATACTGGTAATATCAGATAATATTCTGCTATTGTTTTCCTTTACTTAACTTTTTACAGAGTTATCTTATTATGACTATAGTAATAGCTTTATTTACTATCAATTTTTAGTAGCTTGTTCATATTTTTCCCAATGCCAATATCAATTTAAAGTTTAGAAAACTGTTCAAGAATACTAACTTAAAAATGAAACTACAGGTTCAAATAAATTTGATACTTTTCTTTAAGAGAAAAAAATACATATGGTCTCATTAATAAATTTAAATATAGTTTGTAGATATGCAAACACATATCTTGTTTACATATAAAAGCAATATTTTTCATGTAATGCTCAAAATGCAACATTGATTGGTATGTTCTATACCTGTAAAATATCAGCAGGGTCTTCTTTTGCAGATGCAACCAACAAAGTATGCCCATTGATAACTCCTTCTGCCAGGAAATACTTGAAGAGCAAAGAAGAATAAATATTATATTTATCCTCTTCTGCAAAAAAAGAAAAAAATATAGTCAGAATCTTACCATACGCCAAGCACACTAAGATGTTTTTATAATTTTTCTCCTTAAAACAACTATATGAAATGAGGCAATAATTGTCTTCCTAAAGTATGGTTAGATAGGCTAAGAGACTTATCTAGATAGTTAATCAGAAGTGAGTACTTTCAATATAGTCTGATTCCAAAATTATTCTCCATCCTCAACACCACTGCTGATATCCACAAAGTTTAGAGGGTTATGCATGATTATAGCAAAGAAATCACAAATTTATTTTCCTAAGATTTTTTTTTTCAGGCTTTGCATCTCTAAAATGCTTATTCTTACCTATCAACCAATTTGTAAACTCACACATTTCTTACATGTCATAATAATTAAGCACTTAGTGTATGAGGTCTGAAAATTAATGTTTATAAAATTTGTAAAAATAGTATTAAAAATAGTATAAAAATAGTATTAAAAATAGTATTACTGTTTTTGGTCGTATCCAACAGCAGTTTAAAATTGAAGACCTTATTTTTTTTTCAAGATTTTATTTATTTGAGAGAGAGGAAAGAAAGCATGAATGGGAGAAGGGCAGAGGGAGAGAGACAAGTAGATTCCATGTTCAGCAGAGAGCCCCAGGGAGGGCTTGATCCCAGGACCCTAAGGCCATGACCACGGCCGAAGTCGGATGCTTAACTGACTGAGCCACCGAGGTGCCTCATAAAAATGAAGACTTTGAGAGTTACTAAATTTGTACCACATGTTTTCCTAAACAGTTCTTTTACCCTTTGTTATTCCTTTATCTTCCCCTCTTTTTGGATTTTTATGAAAAAAATGATATGCCAGGTTTCTTTGACAAAATTTTTAAATATTTTTGAGATTTTGTGATATAAGCAACTTAAGTATATCTTTTTCTTAATGTTACTGATAAAAGCCTACACTTCTACATTAGCTTTCTTTTACTACTTTGACCACAACACAAAGAGACAAAGGTAGATTTATTGAATTACTTGAGAAGCCATTATTAATTTATTCAACAAATACTAACTGAATGCCTATAGTATGCTAGGCATTGTTAATATTTGTAAAAACTATGCTATTAAAAAATATTCCTAAGAGGTTTGAACTTAAGGAAATGTTAGCACTGTGCAACTGTAAGAATAAAACTTGAATAAAACATTAAAAATTAATATTTGAAGGCACTGCAAAGCAATGAAAAGCAGATAGCAACCACAGCAGTTTCCTTCTTTAAGATCGTGATGATAACATGTAAGAATTTCAAGTTTCCGGGTTTTTTTCCTAAAATTGGGTACTTAATCTCCCTTAGCTCTGGCGGCTTTAAATCATATCTTTTCCAACTTAAGGTGGCAGAATGTAAAATTCAGTGTTGTCAAAATAGCTGAAAGTTTAGGGGGAAAATCCCTGAAGTAAGAGCTCTGCAAAGTTTACCAAATGTGTCCAAATCCTTGGTTAACCACTAAGCTATCAATGAATGAGTGGGAGAAAGAAACAGTAAGTAGGAAAGAGAGAACAGTATAAAGTTGAAAGACAACTAAAGCATGCGAGATTTACAAATTTGGTACTCCTTTGAAGGTATGCATTTCCCAATGAGCAGAATCTTGTCATAAAGAAGCTGAAGTCTTATTGACTTGAAAGGCCGGGGACAAATCTCAGGGCTGAGAATCACAGAAAGTGTAAGCCCCCAAATGAGTATAAATTCTGTATAAATATTTGGTTCTCGGGGCACCTGGGTAGCTCAGTGGTTGAGTGTTTGCCTTTGGCTCAGGGTGTGATCCTGGGGTCCTGGGATTGAGTCCCACATCAGGCTCCCTAGAGGGAGCCTGCTTCTCCCTCTGCCTATGTCTCTGCCTCTCACTCTGTGTCTCTCATGAATAAACAAATAAAATCTTAAAAAAAAAAATTAGCTCTCTTCTAAGTTCTGATTGTAAGAGACCACCCTATGTGACCAGGTTAAAAAAGCAAAATATAAAACCTAGAAAACTGAGTAGAGGTAGATACGATCTGCTGCACAGTATATTGAAGTGAGAATTAATTTAAGATTAGGCAAGTTAACTGTTTATTAAAACAAAAATCCTGAAATCCTTGGGAAAACAGAATGGAATTCAGAATCATTAAAATGCAGTTTTTTACAATGTAAAAATTTTAGCCAAAAATTACTGAATATGATCCATACTAAGGAAAAACAACCTACAAAAACTGACTCAAAGTAAAATGTATTGAAAGTATTAAAGGAGGGGCACTAGCCAGCTCAATCAGTAGACCATGTGATGCTTGATCTGAGAGTCTTGAGTTAAAGCCCTATGCTGGGTTTGGACTTACTTAATTAATTAAAAAAACAACAAACAAAAAACCCTACAAGTATTAAAGGAAAATATATTCAATAAGTGAACAGAAAAGGAATATCAACAGAGAATGAGAAACTATAAAAATGAATCAGATAGAAAATTTAGAGTTTAAAATTATCACTCCTTATATGAAAAATTTATTTGGTGATCTCACGAGTAGATAGGAGATAAAGGAAAAATATAGCTGGTATACCTGAAGGAAGTTCAACAGAAATTAGCTGAAGAACAGAGAAAAAATTAAGATAACTGAACAGCACCCCAGAGACCTGGAACAATATAGAGCAGTCCAAAACATATTTAAGCACAGTCTTAAGACATTGGGAGACAATAAAAAACAAACAATATTTCAAGAAGTCATGGCTAAAAATTTCCTAAATTTGATGAAAAATTGATTTAAGAAGCACCAGAAGCCTCTCCACGGATAAATGCAAAAAACCTAAATCTAAGTACATCAGAGCTAAATCTTGGAAACAAAAGGGAGTAATGACATGTGACATACAGAGGTACAATCATAAAATTAAGTGATTTCTCATCAAAAACAATGAAGGCTAGATGATGATAATTTTGTATTCCAAAAGTTGAAAAAGAAACAACTTAATTAAAAATTCTAAATGTGTAAAATATATTTAACAATTGAGGTGAAATACTATTTTCAGATAGAACAGCAGACTTCTACTACAGGACTCTAAAAGCTAAAGGAATATTACACAACATGGCAAACTACACTTATAGGAAGGAATAAAGATTACAAATGATGACAAATATGTGGGAAATTATAACACTGTGATCATGTAAATATGCACTTATGTGCATGGATATGTGTGTATAGATGTATATAGATAGGTGTGTGTATGTGTATAAATTGCTTCTTAGAATTCCTTTAAAAATATTAATGCTTAAGGAAAAACTGATAGAGCAAAGAAAGACATAAATTCAATTTGGAGATTTTATCATACATTTCTTAGTAATTGGCAGAACTAAGGGGGAAAATCATCAAGAAAATAGAAAATCTGAACAATCTTATAGACTATCTTATATAATATACAGTTCCAGAATATACATTCTTCAGGCATTTAGAATGTACATCAAGACAAACAAATGCTATTCCAAAAAAACAAGCCCCAATATATTCCAAAATATTAAAATCTTACCTTAGAAATTGAAACTTTAAAAATTCCATTTATGATTAATTCCAAAAACATGAAATATTTTGGAGAAATTTGACAATATATATGTATGAATTAGCTCTACACTGAAAAGTATAAAAATTCTGAAAGTCAGTAAAGAAAATGAAATAAATGGATACATATTTTATGTTCAGGGAATACAAGACTCAAATCTTTTCAAATTGATCTATAGATTTAGTGGAATTCCAATGTAAGCCCCATAGACTTTTGAAGAAATTGAGAAGCTAACTCTGAAATCTACACAGAAATTCAAAGGTCCTAGAATAGACAAATTTGAAAGTGAATAGCTGGCAGACTTACTATCTACTTTAAGACTTGGAATAAAGCACAACAATCAAGGCAATGTGGAATTAGCTAAAGGATAGAAATATAGAACAATATTAAAGAATAGAGTCCAGATCAACCTACATAATTGATTTTTTACAAAGGTAGAAAAATAATTGTTTTTTCAACAAATTGTCCTGCAATAATTAGATACCCAGATGCAAAAGACAACAAAAACCTTGATCTTACACCATACTACAAATTTAAAAGACCAACACAATTTCTATCTTACTTCATACTAATACTCAAAAATTATCTTGAAATGGATCACAAAACTGAATATAAAAGCTGAAACGGGGATCCCTGGGTGGCGCAGTGGTTTAGCGTCTGCCTTTGGCCCAGGGCGCGATCCTGGAGACCCGGGATCAAATCCCATGTCGCGCTCCCAGTGCATGGAGCCTGCTTCTCCCTCTGCCTATGTCTCTGCCTCTCTCTCTCTCTCTCTCTCTCTGTGTGGCTATCATAAATAAATAAAAAAATAAAATTAAAAAAAAAAGCTGAAACAATAAAACTATTAAAAGGAAACATAGGGAATAACTTTGTAACCTTGAAATAGACAAAGATTTCTCAGAGTATGGAAGCATGAACCAGGATAGAAAAAAAGAATGGACAGCAAGCTACAAAAAGAAAATATTTGCAATAAATATATCTGACAGAGAACTGGTATCCAAAACATATACTAAAAACTCTTTTAATTCAATAAGAGGACAAACTACCCAATATAAAAAAGACCAAAAGATTTTAATACATCCTTCACAAAAGAAGACCCATGAACGTCCAATTATTGTATAAAAAGATGTTTAATAGAATAAAACATAAAAAATGCAAACTAGAAACACTGAAAAGCCACTATATTCCTACTAGAAGAGGTAAAATAAAAATACAATACCAAGTATTGACAAGGATGTGCAACAAATAAAATGCTTCTACATTGCTAGTGGCAATGAAAAGTGGTCCAGTTACTTCGGAAAATAGTTTGGTGGTTTCTGATAAAGTTAAATTTACACTTATAGGAGCGAGCAATTCCCCTCCTGCATGAGACATGAAAACACATGTCCATACATAGTTGTATACAGAATGTTTATGACAGTTTTGGTAACAACCAAAAGTTGCAAAAAACACAAATTTCCATCAACTCGTGAATGGAAAAAACAAATGGTACACATACAAATGAAATAATCCTCAACAATAAAAGAAATAAACTAATGTCCACGCAATTTGGATGAATCTTAAAAACATTAAGCGAAGTGAAAAAAAGCCAGACACAAAAAGCATGCATGGTTCCATTGCCTTTATGTGATATTCTAGAGAAATAAAACTAATCTCTAGTGATAAGAAGGAGTTAGGTGCTTGGGGCCAGAAAACTCTTTGGGCATGAGAAAATTTGGGGGGATGATACAATGTTTTACATTTTGATTGTTGTGGTGGTTCTATGAGTATTTATATTTTAAAATCTCACTAAAATACATACTTGAAATGTTTGTTTGAAATTTATAATTCAATAAATTTGGTTTACTGAAACAATTTCCTAATTTGCAACTAAAACTAAAATACCCAGTGGTAACTTGTTATAAACCTTCTCACACAGTGTATTAAAGCAAATCCATGACCAGATATAGCAGTATAGCAGATTCATATCAAGTTCAATTTTATATATTAAAGAAGACAGCTAGTTTTTTAATACTATCATAACAAGTTAAAGTTAATATCCACAAATCTAAAAGACACAAAATGCACTTGATATGGATTTAGGAGCAATTCACGAGAGTTTTTGTGTGTAAAGGAAAACAATGCCTCTGCAATGCTCACAGCTGACAGGTGGAAAAGCAAGCAGAGAAATGTAGGTGAGATGACCATCACTTCCTATTCACTAACACAGCTACCATGCTGCAAAAAACAAAAACAAAAGCAAAACAAAACAAAACAAAAAAAACACAAAACCTCATTCTACATAACTAACAATTTATCTCTATTCAACTTTAGAAAAAAACAGTCATGTTTAAAACAAGAATTAAAAAAAAAATAAAACAAGAATTAATTTTATCTTAAGGAATTACTATTAGGTCAGTTTCCAGAAGCAACCATATAAACCAAGGTCATTAAAAATCACTGATGTAAAAACCAAATCAAATACTAAAAATCTTAATTCCTAAGGCTAACATTTTTACATGGAAAATTTATTTTTTTTAAGATTTTATTTATTTATTCATGAGAGACACAGAGAGAGAGGCAGAGACACAGGCAGAGGCAGAGGCAGAAGCAGGCTCCCTGCGAGGAGCCTGATGTTGAGACTCAATCCCAGGACCTAAGCCAAAGGCAGACTCAACCATTGAGCCATCCAGGCGGCCAGGAAAATTTAAAACTTTAAAAATTCTTCAACCATCCATTATCCTTACAGAATTACTGCTAAAATTTGCTATATTTCCTTTCAGTATTTTTTCTGTGGATTTTTTTTATATGGTTACAATTACTAAATTTTGTATCCTGGTATTTTCACTTAATTTCACATACTTCATAGCCCTGTAGCTATCATGTCTCAGGGTGCATAATATTATAGAGGATGTATGTGCTATAATTTACTTCATCATCCCTCTACCATGGACTTTTCCTTCTGCTTTCAGGCTTTTGTAACTATTGTTACTATTTGTTACTATTAAATACAGAAGTACTAAGTGTCTCAGATCTCACATATCCAAGATGGAACCAGTAACTCATTATTTTTTCTATGAAATGTAGTCCTCTTTTTTAAAAAAAATCAGGATTTATTTTGACACCTCCTCTCCCTCTTTCCCTTTCCTTAAGATCCTGTTAAATTTATTTTCAAAGTATTTCTGAAATTTGACCACTTCCCTTCATGCCAGCCAGTGTCACTCCCCTAGTCATGCCACCAATAACTCTTGCCTAGATAACTGCAATTGCTTATTTATTTCTTTGCATCCACTCTAGTCCTCCCATTTAGTAGTGACCTTTTGAAAATACAAACCCAATCATGTTACTTCCCTACTTAAAATTTTTCAGTGTTTTCCCAGTGCTCCTGAGAGAAAGAACTAAACCCTTTAACATGGTCTACATGCTCTATGCAGTTGCTGCCACACAATGTGTATAAATAAAAATATTAGTGTTAAAAGTGGTATAATACTGTCATTTCCCTATAAAAGGACATGCTGCTTATTTAACAACTTTTCAGGAAAGGAAGAAATAAACCTACTTAATTAGAAAAGTAATAATAATTATTTGTAAAGTTAAGGACACATATTACGTGATCCAGTAAGGGAATGAACTAAATTAGGTAAGTATTTCATAAACCAGGGAGAGACACCTACCTACAGATAACAAATGTCTGGGTGGTGTGGTTGGCTAAGCATCTAACCCTTGGTTTTTCAGCTCAGGTCGTGATCTCAGTGTTGGGAGATTAAGATCCATGTCAGCTCTGTGCTCAGCATGGAGTCTGCTTGAGATTTTCTCTGCCTCTCCCCTCCCATTCGTCATCTCTCAAATAAGTAAATCTTTTCTAAAAAGTGAGTGATTTATCATAAATGAAGAGTAACAATAAACTAGACGGTAGAATTCTTTTTCTACCTATTTTAAATGAGTGAGAGTTATAACTTTTTTCTTCCCTACATACAAGCCCTACTGATCTTATCTACACTCATAGCTTAAATTACTATCTCTGGTAGCCATACTAAACCTTAAGTCAGGACCTTTGAATAAATTACTTTGCCTTTTTGGCTAGCTAATTCCCTCAAATCCTTCCAGACACAAATTAGGTAAACTCATCTTTGGAGAAGCTTTCCTCAAGGCTGGGTGAAATGATCGGAGTGCCCTGGAGAATCTTGTTAACTCCTACAGAAGCATTTACTACACATATTGACATTTCTCCATCAAGCTTAAAAATTCTCATGGCAGAGAATGCATCTTATTGTTATATTGCTAGTAGTAGATACATACTATACACTTAGCAAATATTTGTATAATTAAGGAAAAACCTGAAAATCTATTTTGTCTTGTGAATCAGACAGATCTACTATAGTTTGGCTGAAACCACACACACACACACACACACACACACACTCTATTAATAGTTATTGACCTGATTTTTTCAAAGACTCCTATGAGGCAGGCAAAACTAATAGGAGAAAGATTGCCTATTTAGGGATTAGCAAAAAACTAAGCTCTTCAAGCTGAAAATCACCATTTTTGTTAAACAAATTTCAAAGTTGTACACTAAGCATTTAATTATTTAGTGAATCCCTTTAACACTGGGAAAGCAAAAATGATAACGTTTGACAGAACTGCCAAAAAGCAAATGTAGCTCTGGCTCGAGTTAATAGCCTAATTCTTAGGTTGAGAGAGATGGTTGTCTTAGTCTATTCTATAGTGGTGGACCAAACTGACATTAGTGTATTTCATTTGGGGACTTACAGAAATTAAAGCATATTCAGAATGAAGTGACCAGGATGGTGAAAGAACTTAAAAGCATGAAAAATGGGATATTTAGTTGAAAGAAAAAGAGACCCAAGGGAAGCAAGAAAGCTGTCTTCAAATATTTGATGGGCTGTCATACATAAATGGAATCACACAAGAGGTAGAATGAAGCCTAATGGAGAAAAACAACAGGAATATCAATTTTTCCCTAAGATCAAAGTCCAAAGAAGCTGCCCTTTCATTGTGCTGACAATGCTATTAAAATCAACAATGACTTTCTAATTATCTATTTTCTTGGACTTTAAAATCTTTATCTAATTTGTCTATTGAAGTTATTACTGCGGATGAATTTCTTCTTAGAACTACACTCTCCCTCTCCACTCATATCCCCTATTTTTAAGATACTTTTTGTTCTCAATTGCCCTGCTTCTTTAGACATTCTTTATATATGTAAACAGTTTATACAGAGTTCTCATTTCTTTGGTAAATAAATATGAAATGGTTCTATTGATTTTTTCCAGTCACTACTTTCAGCTATGCTATGTCAAATCCTCCTTTTCACATCTCTTGACATCTAGAGCTAATTCAATGATTTTCTCAACAGTTTTAGTTCTTAACACTTGGAACAGTCAAGTTTAAAACTTTAACATTCAGTTCAATGCTTCCCCCTCCCCCCACCTTAGTCTTACAGACTAAGACTTGTGGCTTAAAAGTCTTATAGGGACAGAGGGGTTCTAAAGAAAGGAAGTTTTTTTTTTTTAAAGATTTTATTTATTTATTCATGAAAGACAGAGAGAGAGAGGCAGAGACACAGGCAGAGGGAGAAGCAGGCTCCATGCAGGGAGCCCAACATGGGACTTGATCCCGGGACTCCAGGATCATGCCCAGAGCTGAAGGCGGGTGCTAAAGTGCTGAGCCACCCAGGGATTCCAGGAAAGGAAGTTTTAAAAATACCTCTTCCTCTATATCTTCTCTCCAAGTCTTAGTTCTATTGTTGGGAGACTGGGGGAAGAAAGTGGTAGTGATCAACTTACATAATTGGCTGTTTGGTTAGGGAGAGATGTCCCTAGCCTTCAATATGATCTCGTCTATTTAATATTTAAGACTGCTGCCTTTGCAGCCTATGCAGTTATGGTGGTTTCCATGTAAGTGGTGAGCGTCGTTTTTGTGGGTAGTGCTCAGTTCACTTTGGCCACATCTGTCACTGAAAAACGCTTCTGAGGTAGCATCTAGGTTTGTGGGGTTGACCATTAATTCATATTCAACTTCTGCTCTGGAAATGTTAGCTACTGCTGTCATTATTATATTTCAGTATACAATCTATCCCAGCAGGCCTCCCTCCTTTTTCTACACCAGACACAGAAAATAGTCTTGTCGAAAATGCTGACAAACTGTAGGAAATTTAAAGGAGGCTTTCCCCAAGGACTCTCTCACCATGCACTACTCACAGATGGGCTTACAGGTTCAGAAATTTGGTAAGAAATCCATTGGAAAACATGGATGCCAGTCTCTGTCTCTTGCAAGCATCTTCAGTGTCTATGTCTATCTAATACCCTTGGAAACCGTAACCACTTACTTGCCAGAGTGAGGGATCGGTTTTGAACTTGAATAGTAATATTCCTTCTCTCTCTAATCCTTGCCTATGATGCTTGGTAATGGTGGTGATGGTGATGGAGTTAAAAGGAAGTAGCTGTGGGAGATCTTTGGGCCTGCAAGGAGGTATTTAATTCCAACTGCAGGAAAGTAGGGACTGAAACCTTTGCCTTCTTTTTCTCACCGTGGGCCATACTCACCAATTCTGAGGTACTCAACACCCTATTAAAGCTAATCCTGACCACTAACTATATGCTAAACATGGTGCAATGCACGTTTCATGCATTGGTTTATTTAATCCAAATAATAAGTTGTAAGATAAATGTTAATTCCTATCTTACAGGTAAAGAAATAAGGCACAGTGAAAGCAAACAACTTGCCTAAGGTGACATGGCTAGTAAATTGCAGAGCCATGATTTGAATCTAGGCAGTCTGATTCCAGAGGCTATGCTCTTAACCTCTTTCATGGGCTTATTTTCCTTTATCTATCCCTTAAGTACTGATGTGCTTTGGCTTTAGATTTTGACTTGCTTTTCTTTTTATTCTAGTTGTTCTTAGTCTTTCTTGGAGTCTCAGACCACTCTGAGAATCTGCTGTAAGATATATATTACCCTAAAAATATCACAGTCATACACAAATTTACATATACTTTGGGGGAATTAATAGACTCCCCTAAAGTTCCCTCCAGGGTCTATAAACCTGGGCATTTTAATACATGCCTATGAATGACTTTAATGAAAACCTCTTTTGAATATTAGTCAAATAATGTTGGCACCTGGGTAGCAAAGTCAGTCAAGTCTCCAACTCTTGGTTTTGGCTCGGGATATGATCTTAGAGTGGTGGGATGGAGCCCACATCAGGCTCCGTCCTCAGCGAGGAGTCCACTTCTCTCCTTCTCCCTCTCCCTATGCCCCCTCCCCCGTCTCAAATAAATAAATATATCTAAAAAATTAAAATAAAATAAAAAGGAAGCACAGAAGTAGAAATCAACATTCTTGGGAGAGACCTGTATTAAAAGAGAAAAATGTAGAGAAATGCTATTTTACACCACAGCAATCTAAGCATAGCTAGTGAAACATTTAGAATCTAGTATACATAAGGAAATGCAGAAATAGAAAAATTAGGTAGTATTATTATGTCAAAATATGATAAATAATTTATGCTTTCAAGTCTCAAAAGTATAGTAACATCATCTCATGTTTCAATTAGAGTAATGAGTATTTCCATCAGTTCAAGTTTTTACTTTACTCCTGAAGGGCATCCTTCATAACATCTCTTTTTTGCTCAAAGCACTCCATGACGGGCAGCCCGGTGGCTCAGCGGTTTAGCACTGCCTTCAGCCCAGGGCGTGATCCTGGAGACCTGGGATGAGTCCCACGTTGGGCTCCCTGCATGGAGCTTCTCCCTCTACCTGTGTCTCTGCCTCTCTCTCTCCCTCCCCCTCTGTCTCTCATGTATAAATCAATAAAATACAAATCACAGAAAATTTGTAATTAAAAAAAAACCCCACTCCATGACTACCTATTTCTTGCCACTATAAAGTAACTTTTTTAGTCCGGCTTTCACAGTACTCATTCCTTCATTCAAGCATGTATTTACTCTGCCCTTAGATGGTTCCCATGGTCACAAAGCTTACAGTCTACAGAATAAGATACATGCTTGGGTATTTTCAACAAAGTGCAGTAAGTACCATGATGTAAATAACACTATAGAGGTATACAGAAGGAATACAAAGCAGGAGTGAGGATAAGGAAAGCAATAATTAAAGAAGTCTTTCTGGAAGAGCATCTAAGTGGAGACTTAAGGGATCATTAAGAGTTAGGATAAGAAAGGGAAAAAAAGAGACAGCTAGAAAGAATTTAAGCAAAGGCCTGTAGAGAATGACACTTGGATGTAATTAAAAGTCTAGGGTGATAAATAGAAAGCTTGAGGAGAGAATGCAAAGAGATAAGCCTGAAGTGAATCAGCAATGGCAGATCATTAAAGGCCTTATAATCTAGGCTACTGAACCTGGATCTTATAGTTAAGATGGATAGAGAGCACAGAAAGGTCTTAAGCAAGGATATATCATGATTAGATTATATATCAGAAAGTTCATTCTAGCTACAGTATGAAAATGAACTGAAGCAAGAAAACACTGGAAGCAACTTAAGAAGCTGTTATAATTTCTGTGAGGGTTGTGGATTAGGGTCACCACAGCAGGAATAGAGAGAAGTAGATGGAATTCTAAAATCTTTAAAAGGTGAAAAAACAAACAAACAAACAAACCTTCAGGATTTAATGCTTATTGGATGTGTACAGGGTGAGAGACAAGTATGTCACTCAGGTCTCTGGCATGTATCACTCAATAGACTGAATAATCCAGGAATCAGCAGAAGAGGGGGGATAGATTTAGAGGAATGGGGTAGAATTCGGAGATAAGGGAAGTTCAGTTCTAGACACACTGATTTTGAGATTCCTGTAAGATCTTCAAAAGAAAATGTTGAATAGGGAGTTGATTATTATCTCTTTATTTCTCTGTGGATCCTGTATGTAGCAATGCCTAGGGATTACTGATTATTTACAGAAAATGAGTACCACCCCCCCCTTCCCCACATCATTCAGTTATGGCAGGAACAGAGACCTCCCAGGGAGAGTATATAGCACTAGGAGAGAAAGAGGATACCAGTATTTTAGGGAGAGGCAAAGGAGTCTTAAAAAGCAAAAGCAGAGGGATAGAAGGAAAACCAGAACAGAATGTTATAACAGAGCCAAAGGAAGAGAGTACTTCAGGGAAAGAGTGAATAACCACATCAGTTGTTGCAGAGATCAGGAAGGAAGAGACCTGAGAAGCATTTCTTGGGTTTAGCCATGAAGAAGGTCACTAATGTCTCTGGCTAAGGTGGCTTCAGTGATCAGTAGCAACTGGATGAAGTTAATCCAGGAATGACTGAAACATCATGAAAATGTATAAAAGGTACAGACTATTCAAGAGGCTTGGCTATAAAAGGGAAGAAAAAAAGGAATAGTTAGAGGAGTGGGGTTTTAAGCACGGAGAATTTTCCTCTTTAAAAAGGAAATAAGGCTTGAACACAGATCTGAGTATATTTAAGTACACACAGGAGAGAACTAAAAAAGAGGAAGAAGTTAAAGAAGAGAAAATTGACATTGCCATTCCTTGGAAAGGTGGAAGGAGGAAAGATCTAATGTTCAGGTGAAAGGATGATTCTCAAACAGGAGAAGGCACAAGACATCTTCCCATGTGTGCGTAGTGATGAGCACTGAGGTTTGACAGTGGGAATTTGGGTGAATTCTCAACTGAAGACACTACTGTTGCCATGTGAAATACTGCAAGTTATCTGAGAAAATGAGGGAGAAAGTAGTAATGCTGGATGTTTGAGAACAAGAAGGTTTGAAAAGGCCACTGAAGTTATTGACAATGAAAAAGATGTGAGGACAGATACAAAAGTTACTGGCAAAACTTGAAAGTTTACTTGAAGTTGGAGATCATGAAGGTCTCTAATAAATGATAGAAATAAATAAGTCAATATATGGAAGCAGTGAGATGATATAAAAGGTAGAAAAGCTAAAGGTATAAATCTCACTCTGGAAAAAACTTTAAGATGAATTACTAGGTTTTAGTGTAAAATGATGATTTAATGTCAGAGAAACCTGCTTGCAAATCTCAGCTACTAAGTGTGTGACCTTGGCAAGTTACTTGACTTCTCTTAAAATTCCAATCTCCTGTAAAACTAAATGATAAAATACATTATCAAAGGTTTGGCATGGGGCAGCCTCGGTGGCTCAGCGGTTTAGCGCCGCCTTCAGCCCAGGGTGTGATCCTGGAGACCCAGGATGGAGTCCCACATCGGGCTCCCTGCATGGAGCCTGCTTCTCCCTCTGCCTGTGTCTCTGCCTCTGTGTGTGTGTGTGTGTGTGTGTGTGTGTGTGTCTCATGAATAAATAAATAAAATGGTTTTTTTAAAGATTTATTTATGATAGACAGAGAAAGAGAGGCAGAGACACGGGAGGAGTGAGAAGCAGGCTCCATGCCGGGGGCCTGACGTGGGACTCGATCCTGGAACTCCAGGATCGTGCCCTGGGCTGAAGGCAGGCGCTAAACCACTGAGCCACCCAGGGATCCCCCAATAAATAAAATGTTAAAAAAAAAAAAAGGTTTGGCATGATACGCAGCACACAGTAAATCCTCAATAAATATTATATATTTCAATAATAATATTTAAGATATTAGAATTTGTCTTACATGAAATGGGTATTATACAAAGCAAATTGGAAAGATTTAGAAGGGATAAGAAGAGTAGGAAATTGAATCTATAGAAGGAAGAAAAGAATGTTACAGAGATAAAAGTGACAGAGAAGATCATTAGAATAGCTTAATTCTTGGACAATGACCAAAGATAACAAAGAGGTAAAGGATGATGGATTTAGCTGGCCATAAAGTTAAAAAACAAAAATCCCAGCATTCCTCTAGTGATTGAAAAGTAAATAGCCTTGCCTCTGCATACCACAATTTGAGAAGCTGGTCTAGGGTTCTGAAGTTTTACAATATGAAATCTACAAGTAGATAGTTGAGGCAAGAAACCCAGGGGAAAGAAGCCAAACTTTCCCTCTAATTCCAAATAAATAATCTCTACTTTTCGAAGAGCTTTACTACATAAGCATACTATGTTGATGTCTACTTTTGTACATTAAATAGTTTTCCATCTGAGTACTTCTCTCTCGGGTTCCC
The DNA here is from genome assembly GCF_053574225.1 of Canis aureus. Lineage (NCBI taxonomy): Eukaryota > Metazoa > Chordata > Mammalia > Carnivora > Canidae > Canis > Canis aureus. The sequence goes on along the minus strand of NC_135631.1, from coordinate 20,221,969 downwards.
CTCAACTTCTACCCATAGATTGATTCAATTTAAGCCTTTTCTATACCTTTTATATCTGCAAAAACATATACATACTGTGCATATTTATTCCATTTGCAACCAACATCCAGTTAAAGTTCAGAAAGGGTAAAAATCAAGACTTATTATTATTTAAGGATTTTATTTATTTATTCATGAAAGACACATAGAGAGAGAGGCAGAAACATAGGCAGAGGGAGAAGTAGGCTCCATGCAGGAGCCCGATGTGGGACTGGATCCTGGGACTCTGGGATCACACCCTGAGCTGAAGGCAGATGCTCAACCACTGAGCCACCCAGGCGTCCTAGTAAAAACCAAGATTTGTACTGCCTAGCAGAGCTAAATACACTGTAGGTGCTTAGATGCTTCAGGACAAAAGGTCAGGTAGTTTTACTAAAAAACTGCAGGGATACCAGTTTGTCATATTACAATCTTTCAACAAGTTGTACTATTATAAAATAAGTTAAGAAAAGCACAAAATATAATACAAAGCAAGTATTGGTAAGCTTTTTCCTAAAGAGTCAGAAAATAAGTATTTCAGACTTGTGAATGGTCTCTGTTGAAACCACTCAACCCTGCCCTTGTATCACAGAAGCAACCATAGACAATGTACAAATAATTAAGCATGGTTGTGTTCCAATAGAACTTTATTTATAGATAGGTCACTGGCCCACAGGCTATAGTTTGCCAACTGGTGCATAATAAGGAAAATGCTGACAATTTACTACACGGTATAAAAGAAAAAACAAAGCTCAGCAATTTCAGAAAGGTGGACGGCAATCAATGAGAAAATATTATGATATCCTATGAGAAATATATTGAGAGTGCTTAGTTTTTGCTAGTACATGAAATAGTAAATTAAAATAGTGAAAAGAGTAGCATAATCTAAGGTGAGCCTCATGATTGCTATTTCCTAGTATTCATGCCTTTGTATAATCTCTTCTTTTTGACTGTGTGTGGAAGCTGTGACTTGTTTCTAACCAGAAGAATATGGCAAAGGTAATAGGATGTCACCCCTTCTGTAACATAAAACTGTAACATCTGTCTTGCTGAGATACATTCTTCTTCACTGTTTTTGAAGAAATAAGATCCCATGTTGTGAGCTGCTCTATGGAGAGGCTGCCTCTGACTAACAGGGAGCAAGGAACTGAATGCTGCCAACAACCATGTGAGCCTGAAAGCAGATCCTTCCCCTGCCAAGCCTTCAGATGAGAACCCAGTCCTAATTTTGACTGTTGGCTTGCAGAAGACCCTGATAATCTGTGCTTGGACTTCCAAACAACAGAAATCATGAGATAATAAATGTGTGTTGTTTTAAAACTAAGTTTGTGTTAATAATGTTACACAGTAATAACTTTTTTTTTTCTTTATAAATTGGACCATTTTATTTATCAAGAAAAATGAAGATGAATCTTATCTTCCCTCCTGATCTGGAATTTATAGTAAAAATTCTATCTGTTTCTCGTGGGCCCACCCTCCCTGAGTGGCAATATTTAATTCTGGGTCAAAGTGTGGTGACCTGCATGATCTCCAATGAAGTACAGTGTTCTTTGAGGAAATTCAATCTAGTCTGGCATCACAGTTAAAAAAAATACTGAATCTGATAATTAGGGTCATGTTCATTTTCTATCAGATTATTTCTTGTGTTTTTTTAACATGTTTCCTTTTTTTTTTTTTTTTCTTGGTCCAACATTTTTTTTTTAATTGGTGTTCAATTTACTAACATACAGAATAACCCCCAGTGCCCGTCACCCATTCACTCCCACCCCCCGCCTTCCTCCCCTTCCAACACCCCTAGTTCGTTTCCCAGAGTTAGCAGTCTTTACATTCTGTCTCCCTTTCTGATATTTCCCACACATTTCTTCCCCCTTCCCTTATATTCCCTTTCACTATTATTTATATTCCCCAAATGAATGAGAACATATAATGTTTGTCCTTCTCCGACTGGCTTACTTCACTCAGCATAATACCCTCCAGCACAGTAATAACTAATAGAAAAGTTATACTCAGAGCTAGTTGTAATTAACTGTCCACAGTATATCACTTGTTTCCTACTTCTAGAATGAAAATGATATAATTAACATAAGCAATTAATTTAAAAATAATGCATTCATGTGTCACATAACTTGTATTGATGACTGACAATTTTTTTTGAAGATTTTATTTATTTATTTATTCATGAAAGACACAGAGGGAGAGAGAGGCAGAGACACAGACAGAGGGAGAAGCGGGCTCCATGCAGGGAGCCCGATGTGGGACTTGATCCCCGGACTCTAGGATCACGCCCTGGGCCGAAGGCAGGCACTAAACCGCTGAGCCACTCAAAGATCCCCGATGACTGACAATTTCTATTAAACCTTTTGATGCTCAATATCTCTGCAAACAGATCAGGATCCTTCATTTTAAAAGAAACTGTATAAACTAAATATTTATGCCATTCCTTCACTTTCGATACTTTAAAGATGTCCCAAATTTATCCTTGCACCAGACTATCAGAAAGCAACTTAAATATAAACATCTCAAAACCTAGTCCAGTACTAAAGAATGAAATATGTTTAAGGAAAAGTCTGTCTTTGATTTCTAAGTAAATGGAGGGGTCTCTTAGTTATTCAATTGAGAATGACTTATTATAAATTCATATTCATTTATTTAGCTATATTTGGAAGCTACCCTGGGTTTCTGGCAGTGCTCACTATCTCTAGTTTTCATAGTTCCATTCTACTGAAACCATAAGTACCCTGTTCTGCAAACACGTACTCATGTGCATGCACACACTTATGTGCACAATTCCCTTGGTAAATGAGTAATTTATTTCAAGAGAAATCGTTAAAAAATTGCCAATCTATAGTGAAAGTCTATTAATTTAAGCCATCTTCATGTTTTAACTTTAACTTCTGGAATAAAAAAAAATCTTTGACTAATGAGCAATATAGCAATGCCCTATGCTCTTAACCACCAACTTTATTTCTTTTAAAGATTTTATTTATTTATGAGAGATACACAGAGAAAGGCAAAGACATAGGCAGAGGGAGAAGCAGGCTCCCTGTAGGAAGCCTGATGCAGGACTTGATCCCAGACCCCGAGATCATGACCTGAATTGAAGGCAGATGCTCAACTACAGAGCCACCCAGGTGCCCCCCTAACTACTGACTTTAAATCTCCATAATTGGTTTATATTTGGAACAATTCAAACATCTTTTAAGGCAGACTTCATCTACTGTACAAGTTTTATTGACCTGGGAATGAAAAGTAGAGAACCTAGTACATAAAACTACTGCTAATCTAATCTTCCAAAAATGTGAAAATGTTTCCAAATTTTGCTTTAAATTTTCCTTTTATATTTTATTTTTTATTTTTGGGGGGTTTTCCTTTTTTTTAATTAAAAAGATTTATTTTTTAAAAAAAGATTTATCTATTTGAGAGAGAGACAGAGAGAGAGAGAGAGAGAGAGAGAGAGAGAGACAGATAATGAGTGGGGGAGGGGCAGAGGTAGAGGGAGGGAGAGAATCCCAAGCAAACTTTCCACCAAGCACTATAGCCAACAGGGAGCTTGATTCCAGATCATGACCTGAGCTGAAATTGAGACTTAGCCACTTACCTGACTGAGCCAACCAGGGATTCCCTGGAAGTATTTTATCTGAGAGAGAGAGAGAGAAAGAGAACAAGCAGGGGGAGGGGCAGAGGGAGAGGGAGAAAATCTCAAGTAGACTCTGCATTGAGCACAGAGTCCAACATGGGGTTCTATTCTATGACCATGAGATGACCTGAGCCAAAACACAGCTTAACCAACTGAGCCACCCACATCCTCCTACTTTAAGGTGTCTAAAGAAAACAAGCTAATAGATGATGAAACTAAGTTCACCACAGTTATATATATTTCTTCTTTTTTAAATTTTATTTATTTATTCATGAGAGAGAGAGAGGCAGAGACACAGGCAGAGGGAGAAGCAGGCTCCATGCAGGGAGCCCGACGTGGGACTCGATCCCAGGTCTCCAGGATCACGCCCTGGGCTGCAGGCGGCGCTAAACCGCTGAGCCACCCAGGCTGCCCCGAGTTATATATATTCTAAAAATCTTAGACATTTAGAAGTTAATAGGGCATAAATGAAATTGAGACATTTCAAAATATTAGCTTTACAGGAAAACCAGACTATAAAGGCAAGATCTTTGGCTTATACCTGTCATATTCTTTTATTCAAGCATTAATTCGACAAAGTTATTGAATACCTACTATATAATACATTGGTGAATTGATATTTCATCAAAGATAGACTTTTTAAAAATCTGTTACTATGCTTTAATTATTCTTGTCTAGCTTTTCCTTAGTACTCACTAAAAAAAAAAAAAAAAAAAATCTCCTTTCCAAGACCATTAAGTTCATTAGGTATGTGTTCTGTTCCCATAGAACTGCAGACAACAATGTCACTATGCTTTTTCACTCTCACAAGGCAGTGTCATCGGAGTACAGATTTCTAATAACAATCTATTAATGACAATTTAGGCTTTGTCTAATTAATATGCTCCTCATAATCCTTCCAGCTTTTGTGTACTATCAGGTTTCAAAGCCACTCTTGTGTTCTTAGCATTTGTTATGGAAGCACCCAGTTCCAAGATACCAAAATCTGTTATGAAATAACACTGTCAATATTTGCAGAAGATGATTGCCTACTCATAATATCCAAGTGAATCTATAAGCTATTCAAAAGTTGCTGGTTATCTGATCATTATACAAAATCAAAATCAGCCCCTTGTTCTAGTTACAGCCCATGTTAAAAAAAATAATAATGACAGACACAGCTATTATGGTATTTAACTTACTATATTGTAATTATTTGCTTTACAAATGTCTTCTCCATAGGTGCAAAGTTCCTTAAGGGAAGAGAATAACTCATTTATATTCATAACCTCAATTTCTAGCATACACCTATGTGTTCAATGAACATTTATCGAATGGATTATCAATCATTACTGGATTCTTAGTATCATTCACAGATACTTCTCCTGAAGAAAAAAAAATAAATTTAGTTGTGCATTTTAAAAACTATTATAGTAACTCTCCAGATTTTTAGTCATTAAAAAGAAAAGTCTCAGGCTCAAAGGATGCCATTCTTCACTTTTTACTTGTTTGGACTGATAATGATTTAAAAGTTTGGTAATATACAGTGTTGTCAAGGATGAGGGTAAACTCACTATTGTATTCCTATAACTGCTGAATGATTGAAGTAAAAGATGGTATAACCTCTTGGGAGAGCAATCTAATAACATCTAGTAAAATTTAACATGCCTCAACTAAGCAAGCCTATATCATGGAATTTATTCTACAGATACTTATTTATGTTTGCAAAGCTTATATACAAGATTATGTACAATAGCATTGTTAGCAATGGAAAAATGGAACTTAAAATTTATCAATAGAGAATTATTTAAATAAATTATGGCATAACAATATAATGAAATCTTATGCAGCTGTTAGGAAGAATGAGGCATATGATTACATATGCACTAATCTCTAAGACGTTTAAAGTAGAAAAGGCAGAGTGTTCCCATTTCTACTTATTACTTAAGTAGAAATATTTGGGGAGGATATTAGGACAGTATTTTCTCTGGGTAGGGGGATTGAGCAACTGAAAGGACAACCTAATATTCTCTACATATCCTTTGTAGTTTTTGTATTTGTTTATTGACATTAAAACTGTGAAATTTGGGACTCCTGGGTGGCTCAGCAGTTGAGCATCTGCCTTCGGCTCAGGGTGTGATTCTGGAGTCCCAGGATCAAGTCCGGGGTCAGGCTCCCTGCAGCAGGCCTGCTTTTCTCTCTGCCTGTGTTCTGCCTCTCTCTCTCTCTCTCTCTCTGTGTGTCTCTCATGAATAAATAAATCTTAAAAAAAAAAAAAAACAGAAACTGTGAAATATTTTGTCCATAAAATCCTTCATTTATTCCTATTCATTTATTTACTAAAAAATAAGTTTTTACTGACATCACCACTTCTAGAACTTCTCAATTACAGGGTATTTCTCCCTCTTACATCTAAAGTTGGAACAACTATACCTCAAGTCCTTAAATAGTACTTTAAAGACTGATGGGTGACACAGATATTTCTTAGAACATATTTTACTAGACGTTTTATTAAATGTTGTCTATTATTCAGAGACATGGGCACTAAGTAGTCCTAGGTAAATGTCCAGAAAACTATATATATATATTTTTTCTTTTTTTCCAGAAAACTATATTGTAGTGACTGAAGTAAATGGCTGGGAAGAACTTGTCAGATATTTTGAAACTAAGATCTGCATGGAAATTAATGGTTTGGCTCAAATATGATGTCTGAACAGACGTCCAAAATGACTCAATGGTATGATTTTTAAAAATTAATATATTTTAGGTAGCAATAAGCTGCAACTATACAAACCAATCTTTAACAAATATTGTACACCTGAAAAATCTTAATTAATCAATATCCTTTGCATATTGTGGAGACAAACTTTCTGACTGGAATGAAGAAATACTGATATTGTAAAATAAAAGTATATTTTCTTTTTAAAAAAATCTAATTTTATTATTAATTCTTTTGTTGAAGTACAGTTGATACATAATGTTACATTAGTTTCAGTTTACAAGATATTGATTTAACAATTCTATACCTTCATGCTATGTTTATCACAAGTGTGGCTACAATCTGTCATCATATAGCCCTATCATAATACCATTGACTATAATTGCTCTACCTTTTATCCCTGTGATGTATGCATTCCATAACTGGAAGCATAACTCCCTTTCACCCATTTTACCCATCTGTCCACCATCCCCTCTTTTGGCAACCACCAGTTTGTTCTCTTAAAAAAAAGAATTTTTTGGCACTGCTGCAACTTCTATCTTTATGGTGAGTTAATTAAATGAAGGCTCTTTCAAGTTTAGAAATTTGAAAATTTATTAAAAGAAAGAAAAACTCCACAAATGTAGGCTTAATTTACTATTTAAAACATTATCCTATAAAGGTACAAAATTCCTAATTTACTGATTATGGTCATTAAAGGAAGCATTTAAGAAAGCTACAGAGCACAGTTATAAAAAGTATGGGCTTTTCAGTCATACCAGAATTCAAATTCTAATTCTCTCCCTAGCTGTGTGGTAGTGGGAAAGTTATTTCACCCCTCTAAGCCTTATTTCTTTAACTATAAGATGGGGATAATATGAATAACATGTAACATCTTACAAGGTTGTTATATTAAGGGAAAAACCATATAGAAAACACTTAGCACAGGGTACCTGGGTGGCTCAGTTGGTTAAGTGTCTGTGCTCGGCTCAAGTTATTATCTCAGTGTTCTGGGATCGAGCTCTGTGATGGGTTCCCCTGATTAGTGGGGAGTCTGCTTCTCCCTCTCCCTCTGTCATTCATGCTCTCTCTCTCAAATAAATAATAAAATTAAAAAAAAATAAATCAAATACTTAGCAAAATACTGACCCACAGTAAGACAGCTCTCACAATTATTATTATTACTCTTTAAATATCCAGCAGAGAGGGGGAATAAGATGTACTACACATTTCTTTTGAGTTTTCCAGATAGAGCTTCATTTATTAGACAAATGCTTATGTACATATCAAATTTTACATATCACCATTTTGCATTCCTGGGGCAGATCAACACATTTCATTCCTACCTTGAGAAGTTAATAAATATAAGTAACTTTATTGGTGCCTAGAAATAATAATTCTGTCTCGATTATCACATTTTATAGTCTCAATATGCTGAGTATAGGTCACAGCCAATTTGGAATAGTATACTCATTTGTGAACACAGTTGAAGAGACAATGCCAGACTGATAGGTATGATTACAGAACAACCAAGAGAGTGAAGAACATGAAAACCACAACACATAAAACATAGTTTAAGAGACTGTGTCTACTTCATTTAGAGAAGATTTGAGGTAATGTATTATTTTCAAATATTTTAAGAATGTTATGTCAAAAAGTATGTAAGTGAATTCTGTACTATAACAAAGAACAAAATTAGAAACAACAAAACTGTTAAATTTTATAGATTAAACATTAATATGAAGAACCTTCCATGGTGCTTGGGTGGCTTAGTTGCTTAGGCATCTGTCTTTGGCTCAGATTGTGATCCCAGGGTCCTGGATCAAATCCCTCATCGGGCTACCAGCTCAGTTGGGAGCCTGCTTCTCCTCCCCACCCCTCACTCATGCTTTCTCCCTCTCTCTCTCAAATAAATAAATAAAATCTTTATAAAAAAATAAAGAACTTTCTAATAAATCCCAGCATTTTCAATGATAATGCATTGTTTTGTGAAGTGGTGAGTCCTTTAAATTACATAATCTGTATTCAAATTGTGTTTGATACTGTCGAGGATGATGGAAAAGTGATTCATGACTAGTTGGGAACTTTGACTACATAGCTGCCATTGTTTATTTCAATTCCAGATCCTATGATCTAAACTAAACAATAAGGTAAATAGGATTATGTATGAATAATTAAATAAGAACAATTGGCACTTAAAGATGAATGAAAATATGATTTATCAGTCTATTATTTTTCTTTCAATAAGAAGAAAACAATAAAAACATATGATATATATATATACACAATGGGCTTATTGGTATATTAAATTCTCAAATTAATCCCTATAATCCCATTGTAGATACAGAGATTTTTTTCCAAAAAAAAAAAAAAAAAAAAAAAATCAACTGGCATTAATTTTAACCTTTTTAAAAAGAAATGGAGAACAATTCACTGTGAATATTTTTAAATAACTAGAGCTATATTTTCAGATATATTTGCTTCATTTATTTCAATTTCAGATCAACATCTGAATTTTTTTAAAGATTTTATTTATTTATTCATGAGAGACAGAGAGAGACAGAGAGAGAGAAGCAGAGACACAGGCAGAGTGAGAAGCAGGCTCCATGCAGAGAGCCTAGCGCGGGATTCGATCCCAGGACTCCAGGATCACGCCCTGAGCCGAAGGCAGGCGCCAAACTGCTGAGCCATCCAGGGATCCCCAACATCTGAATTTAAATTAAAATTTAAGGCATTTCCTTTCTAGTTTACCTTAACTCTTACAGAAAGTTATGTAATTAACGTCAGAATAGGCAAACCCATAAAATCATTATACACAAAAGAAAACTCTCAACAGGAAAAACAAAGTGTGTATGCTATACTAACCAATTAGAAGAACTGTTCCAACGGCCAAACCTCCACCTGGAAATAAAACAAAACCAAGAAGAAAATTAATCTAGTTTCATACACATTATCTTTAGCATAAAAGTTAAGCTTTATCAAGGACAGCTACTTTAGTAACTTTAAAATTGCAGATGAGAACAACATTTTAATTACCTTTGCAATACTTTGCTTAAGGTGCTATTATGAAATAATTACATATTATATGTAATTACACACTACACATTACAATTACTTTCATAATATACTGTACTATCCTCCTTTCTCTTGTGATAGGACCATGCAGCATTCAACATAACTGTTCCAGTAATGTTATATTTAGCACTTGTTAATAAATTAACTCAATAGCCAAGACCTAAATGCTCACAGTAACAGAATACTACAGAAGTACAACATAGGAAAGGTTATTATAATAGAAATTCCACTTTAATATTTACACTTAAATTTAATAAGCCTTGGGGAAAAAAAACCCTGATAATTAAAAGTAATTCTTTTTTTTCATTATGAATAATATACACAAAGATTGGACATACTCCAAAATACATTTAGAATTTAAAATAAATAATACTTTCATAATTTCAAACAAAAAAGTCACAATCACAAAAGATATTTTTCATAATAGCAGAAAATGTTCTTTTGAGTATTTGAATTATGGTGATATGATCACAAGTATAGAACTCAAACAGTGATTCAATAAAAATCAACTTAAAATCAAATTGCAGAAAACTAGAACACTAAAAAGACATTTAGGTACAAATATTTTGTGCAACATTTGTAAAAGTATTAATATTTGCAATTGTTACAAATTATACTAGCAAATTCACTTTAAAAATATGTATATCAAAGAATGAAATATATAAAAAATAATTTAAAAAGAAACTGCTCAAAATTATTGGACAATTGAAGAAAATCCTACCAGTATTTTTTGGTTTTGGTGCATAGAACTGTGAAAGAAACACTTAGAATACCAATAAAGAACTTTTCCCCCAACAGATTTTATAGTGGCAAACACTATATAGAAAAACTTAGTATGAAAATTTCCTTTGATAGGGTTTACTTTTTGCCTTGCAAATATGCATAAATGTTATGTTTCAAAGAGTTTGAAATTTGGTAACATACACGAACATAGAATACAATGCGACATTTGGTGACTTTATAACTGTAAGTAGAACATTTCAAATTGTTAGAGAAGATTTTAAAAAGAAGAAACTAGAATTTTATATATTTTTATGTTTAGGTGGATTTGTTATATGACTATATATATTTTTTAATTTCACATTTAGATAGGTTCTTTCATTACAGCACTTAACGCCATACCAGACTACACAGGATAACTTCAAATGTTGTTCTAAAAAAAAAGATTCACATAAACTAAAATATATTGGTTGATAACAACCATAAAGGTTCAAAGCAAAAAGATTTTCTCTTAGACTAAATGTCTACTTTAGTTTGTGCCTAATATAGCCCACTACTAATCTTTTAAAACATTTTAAGCACTTTATTTTTAATGCATTTTGAGCATTTCATATTGCTTTCCAATTCCTTATTTCTTTCTCTTACATGCAAAAACATTTAAATGCCTAATCACCATTCTGTGTATATTTAAGACAAACTAATAGATGTATATAACAGATACTGCAGTATCTAGTCTAGAGCAGGTACTATTAAAAAGTTAGGTGGTTTTCTTTTCTAACTTATTTCTTTTTTTTTTTTAAGATTTTATTTATTTATTTATTCATGATAGACATGGGGGAGGGGGGCGGGCAGAGACACAGGCAGAGGGAGAAGCAGGCTCCATGCCCGGAGCCTGATGTGGGACTTGATCCTGGGGCTCCAGGATCACACCCTGGGCCAAAGGCAGGCACTAAACCGCTGAGCCACCCAGACCTTCCCCCTCTAACCTATTTCTTATAGGAAAGATTTAGATTTCTAATCTAAACATCCCTGGGTCTACATTCATGTAGTCTCAAATTAAATTTATATAAGGCCTGGAATAGTAAGTAACTGGAATAGTAAGATACAGAATTAAAGAACTTTTGTGACTGTCATTCATAGTAGGGTAAGAACAGATCCAGATATAGTTTCCCAATTAAATGAAACGATACTTAGCTCAAGTGTCTTGCTCTAAAAGAGAGGTACTCAATAAGAGCAGTTACCATTCTGGCAATTATTTTCTAATTAGAACAAATCATTAAATATATATTATTATTTGATAGTGATCACTATAATAGTAAGAATTAGTAAGAATACTTCCTATTGATGAATTATTAAGCAAAGCATGATACAAATGAGAGTACACTAAGAAAGTAATTTTCTGTATGAATGATTAAAATAATCCAATTAAATTTTTAAATCTTATGTATACTAAAATTCTAATGTTTGAAAAATTTGAACATTACTTCAAACAGCATAAAATGAGGACATTTTAATGAACTTAGCCATCTGAATATACTATCAGGCCCCCCCTCAAAAAGTCAATTATCTTTTTTTCTAAATTTAGGGCTCTATTATGTAGATTTACTAGAATTAAATTTGGATGGCTTAAGTAAAGGTTGGTCATAGGGAATAAGATGAAGCCATAGGGATGAAGATGAAGCCATAAGATGAATAATTATTAAGTATTTTAAAAATCAAGCTTTTATTCTGTGTGTATGAGGTAAAATGATCTGACATGCACATATATATATACAAATAGCAGCCAAGTTCCTCTATTCATCCAAATTTCAGGGTGATGAGATCTCACATTTCCCTAAAACCCCTGTATAAGGGACCTCAGTTGATATACTGAGGTTCTAACTATTTTAAATGAGTAAGTTTAAGTTTGTAGCCATGTCCTCATCAAATAATCAAAACCTTAAGTAACCAGCCATGATAGGATATCTTGACAGGATACATTCAACCAAAGCTCATTTTAATATATCTTTAAATTCAGAAATCCATTAGTAATTTTATTTAATTTTGAAAGCAACACAGATTTCACACTAATAGTTCCCAATTAAAATAGACTATCTTTTCCCATTACTTCACTAAAATGTTCACCGACAGTAAGGAAACAATCATTCTATCTCTGTGGTGAAACGTAAGGAGCAAAATGGTCTTGTTTACTGCCTCTTCTCCTCTTTAATCAGATCTCAGAGAAATCGTCAATACATTTAAGTCACTAAGCAAATAAACTTTTGGTTTTACTTATGGATCTTAAGAAGTCTACTTATCTCCAGCTTGCTAAAATACAGGCAACATGTCATATGATAAAATACATATCAACATGTAAGATTATTGAGTTAGAAAGCTTGAAGATTCTTTGCAAGTCTGATATTTTAAGTGTTAATTTCATCAAGCATTTTGTCTTAAAACTAGAACAATCTAGTACTTTATACAAAACATTGCCAGAAACTAAGATCTTATTAAATGACAATTATCTTCAGATTTTATGATTTTTAAAATACTAAGGAAAGGGTTGTTTTATTCATGCGAAGTGGGAAAATAATTTCTAAAATTAAAAAAAAAAAATTAAGTAGGTTCCATGCTCAATGTGGAGCTTGAACTCACAACCCTGTGATCAAGAGTCACATGCTCTACACCGACTGAGCCAGCCAGGAGCCCCGGAAAATGGCATTCAAGGGAGAAAATTCAATCCCCATGCATTTCCCAAAACAAATCTCTAATTAAATCACATTTTGGGTAAGCAAGGTCAAATTAATATATTAGGATCTGATGACCCAGAAGTGATACCCTACCCTACTTTGTAAGGCACTCTCCTTTTTCAAAATTACAGGAAATAAAAGGGAAAAGGAATAAAAGTCAGAAAAAACAACAGTGATTTATATCAGTCCTTTCTAGTGCTTTCTATAAAGGAATAGTTTTATATAAAATTTTATTTTAGGGAAAATGCAAGGTACAAAAAGTTCATATCCCTTTGTTCATAGCAATGTCCTAAACTTAATTAATGCCACACCTCAAACTAAATTACAGTTTATTTCATTAAAAAGTCTACTTTTTCTTCTCTCTCTGGGATGTAGGAAACATCCTGACAACTCTTGATTATCACAACTATTAGCTGAGTAAATATGGGAAACAAAATAGGGAAAGCTATTGACAGTGAGAATGGTTCTGTAGATTAAATGACATAACAATTTTACATAGTGATACAAAGGAATAAGCTACCTTTTCCTTAAATGTATAGCCATCTGTTGCTAAACTATCATAACCAGGATTATTTTTAACATATAGTCCAAACTCAACCTACATCCCACATTCTAGATTAAGAGACAGTGGAGCAAAGGAAATAAGCCCACCAGTATTTACTTTTTGATAAGCGTTGAAAGCGGCAGCTACCATCAAATTTCTTTGTGGAGTATTCTACCTCGGGGATTCTTTATCCCAAATCCCTACCTTCCACTCACTTGACTGTCAAAATTGAGTAAGTTCCAAACAGCACATAATTGAGCCAGTCAAAGCTGAGAAATCGCCCTTCCTTCCAGTACCTTTCTGAAGGATACAGCTGGGGACAGAGTTCCCTCAGGTTACACAATATGGTCTTAAGATGAGCTATACCTTTTACCTTAGGGGGAAATAAATTCTTCCAGAATTCTCTACGTACTATAAACTTTTTGGCAATTCCTGGAAGAAGAAAAATGAAATATTTACATATACTGTCTTCATATAACAACATAAATATCCTGGAACAGCAGGGTTGAGAAGCTGAGCTGGAAAGTCTTAGAAGTCGAAAAATTTCAATGTAGTCAACTTAGAAAATGTATATCAGTGTCTAACAAAATTTAAGTTGTCAGAACTAAAGTATTTGATATGATTATATCATGTTTAAAAGATGCTGATACAGGGAATTCTCAAATTCATAAAGCACTTGGGAGTAGGAATGGAAATATTAGCATATCTTCAAATGACCAACATTCAATTTGTCTGTATAATATATTCAAAAATATATTTAAATATATTTTGCATCTATGCTTAAAATTACATTGACATCACAGGGGCAGTAGTAAAATCACCACACTGCATGGCAGTGACAATACAATATTCACTTGTTTCACAGCAACCACAGAATATATTTAGGCAACAATCACAATGTCATAGTATAGTTTCACCATTCTGATATCATAACATGCTGCTATCATTATATCTTATCACAATAGGTTTATATTAGGCTTGTCACAATCTGAGACAAATATTTTAGAGTAACAATATAATCTGAATTATTTATATTTATGTTTATACACATTAGCAGCCAAATATTTCACTTCCAAATAATGTTTTAATGAAGAATAAATGTAAAGTATTTGCTCTACAGAGCCATACAAAATAAAAAATAAAAATACAAAAATGTCATTAAGAAGTTAACAACAACTAAAACACTTCTGGACATAGTTATTATCTCAAATGTACTAACTCCTATGATAACAACCTCTTCTGTGCACTTTGAGAATTAACTATGTATACATGCAAAACATATTTCAAAATATCCCCAAACTGATACCTATTTCAATTATCTTAACCAACACCAATTTTTAGCATCAGCTTGTTACAAATACTAGTGTTCCCTGCAAGCAAATCTGGAAGATTTTTAAATTACAGTTCAAGTTTATATCACTGTTAGGAACATTTAAGAAGGTACTTTTGGTTCACTTTTTGGTGAATACTTTAAGAGACCTACTTAAATCAGCCTTGGGTTCAATAAATGCTTAAAGCCTCTTCAAAAGAGTTCTCAAAAATCTGAAACAGCTGTAGCATAGTGAGAACATGAAATTCGAAGCCTAAAGATAACCTTACACTATCTCAAGTTCTATGACTCTGTTCATGTCACTGTATCTGGGTCTGTTTCTATACCTCAAACACATAACTCATCCCATCTGTTTCATAATCTCTTGTTCAGGTTTTTTTTTTTTTTCCTACACGTTATTTCTCTTTCAAACAAGAACTTGAGAGTCAACTATGTGCCAGGAACTGTGCTAGGCACATTTTGTTATTCTAATAAGAAACTGAAGGTATGTCAGAAATGTGACCTTTTTTGTTCGAAGAGATTTAGGATCAAATGAATGAAGTTACATATCTCCATTGGATGGGGGAGTGGGGGGGGGAGGAAGGTAAGGACTTAGGAATAGCTTCCAAACTTTAAATTCAAATATAGGATGACACCAGGTGTAAAGTTCGCCAGGGAAAAAAACTGAGATAACTATTTGCTAAGTAGATATTTTGGATCATTTGCTTTTAGTACCACGCAACAAACTTGAAAAAAATTTAAGTGAAAATACTTAAATTTGTGTAGGAATAACCAGGACCCAGTTAAGAACATGATACAACAAAGGCAAGAAGCTGTGCTCTTCCTCACAGGTTGGTTGCCTTGTCAATTCCCTTTGCACTAAATCGATCTGAAGTGTACCTTAAGGGGAAAAAATATAGAGAGAAATTTCAAGGGTAGTAGAAGAACAAGCAATGGCATTTGTAATATTTTGTGAAAGTGTACAAGACTTAACTGACACATATCACATACTATGTAGAAGTTATGATATATAAACACTGACCAACTTTAATGAAGCAACGTTCTGACAGGAATTAAACTAATTTGCAGGCTCTGTTAACACAGCAGCTCTGCTGTGGTCCATCTTTGCAACCTAACAGTTGTGAGACTCGCTATTCCTCAGCAGGCTTCTCATGAAAAATTACAGAGATTATACAGGAATGCCTAAGAACTGGATTTCTTTTTCTAATTAAAATGTGAATTGATTTTAAACCATGCCGTTTGCAGTGTAAACTCTGGGAGGCAAAATAGAGAGAGAAAAAAAAAATCTTACAAAAATATATATACATAGAGTTAACGCAGATACTAGGAATGATCATCAGTATCAACGACGGGCTTTAGCTACTTTGTACACACGTCAAGTCTTTAACATCCATTCTCTTAAAGCGGATAGAGTTTTGTTTAAAGATTCACAACTAGGAGATAAGCAGCCTGGCGGTGAAAGACGGGAAGTTACTTTTTTTTTTCTCTTTCTTTTTTCCCCTTCCCAGCATTTTCTAACCAAGCCCATCTCTCAACAATGATACAAACTTTTGTAGATTAGGCGAAAGCATGAGCTGTGAGCTACCTGGGGTTGGCAGAAGGATGCCATCAGGGACCAGGAGGGCATCCTGGAGTGGAAGGCCAGACCGTCTCCAAATATTAATGCTTTCCACTTACTGGGTGGTTTTTCAAGATAAAGCCACGTAGGGTTCCCGTCGTAACCTAGAAAAGGCTGGCGGGCCAGAACCACAGGAGGAAGTGGGAGCAGGTCACAGCATCTAGGAAAGTCTCCATGCAACCCTTCCTCCCCTCCATCTCCATCAGACCGGACTATCCTCTTCACGTCCGAAGGCTGAGGGGGTCAGGGAGAAACCTGAGGTTAGGGTGGCTTCCCCGGCAGGTGCCCTCCCTAACTTCTCCCTCTGTTGAGCCCCATCTCCGTTCCGAACCGACCTAAGAGCTGGTCCAGGGCTGGGAGCCCGGTTGATACCAGCAGCTGTCCGTTGCGCACCGACGGTCGTGTGCCCGCGATGGACACCAGTCGAGCACAGCCGCTGTCAGGGACGCTGGCTCTAGGACCCTTCCTCTGGAAACTGGTGACGTTGTTCTTGCCGCCTGCTGCCGCCGCCGCCGCCGCCGTACATCCCTTATTGCCAGCGCTGGTGCCGCAGGTCGCCGCTGCCGCCATCTTGGAGCTTCCCGCGTCGGCCCAATGGGAACTCTGGGAACTCAAGCCGCGGGCCTATCAGAGCCGGCCCCAAGCTCCCGCCTCCGCGCTCTCGTAGCCAATAGGATTGAGCACTCGCTTCCGAGTCAGCCAATCGCAAGGAGCAATGCTGAAAAGTGAGCCCTGCGTGGGGACGGCGGACTTCTGCCGGGCCCAGGTGAGGAAGGCCCACCTGAGTCCGGGGTGAGAGTATCCCCGGGCTCTCTGGGGCTAGAGGTGGGTAATATCATTAAACGTTTTTCTCCTTTTCGAGTGCCTTCCTACACGCTGAGTTAAAGAAAAGGCTAGCGGAGCGATGTGCCAAGTAACTACCGGTAGGAACTCGCACCTTTCTCCGCTCCTTAGTAGAGAGGGGAGATCACTTATCTCTCGCCCCTTGCTCTCGTTTCTGATGGAAAATTCCATTCCGCCTTTACCATCAGGGTTTTTGGGTTCTTTAGGGGTTTTGGTTTGATCGGCTGTTTTTGTTTTCTTTGTTGGAATGGCGGTCGGGTTAGATTGGAGAAATGGGAACTCTTAAAAATCTGGGCTCAGGTCGTCGCCGCCAGCGGCTGGCAGGTGGTTTGGGTTTAGACCTTAGGGAAAACTCTCGAGCTTGCAGGCGATTTGGGGTTTCCCGTCTCAAAACAGCAAATGACAAAATGTACTTCTCCGACAAGAAGTCCCCGTGAGAAGCTTTCGTTTAATTTTAATTAGTGCTTCTGGAAAGTCTTGGGGCGCGCGTCTCCATCGGTAGCGTGAGTGACAAGTGTTACTCTGACAACCTTGTTCACACATTTAATTGTCATTTGCTGTTAAGACAGCTGCAAATAACAGGAAATACTTTAGGTCTCTTTCCTACCCCCCCTTGGGAAAAAAAAAAACAAAAAACCAAACTGGCATTGGATGTGTACGTACTTTATCTTCCCAGCGTTTTGTGAAGTCTGAATTAAGAGTTTTTGTTTTTAAGAATAGGGAGGAATTTTATGCGTGGAAAAAAACGTGTTATGCTGTGTCTTTGGATTTAAAAGTTTCCGCAAAAGTGAGCCCGGGTGGCTCTGGTTTAGCGCCTGCCTTCAGCCCAGGGCGTGATCCTGGAGACCTGGGATCGAGTCCCATGTCGGGCTCCCTGCATGGAGCCTGCTTCTCCCTCTGCCTGTGTCTCTGCCTCTCTGTCTCTCTCTGTGTGACTATCATGAATAAATGAATAAAATCTTTAAAAAAAATAAAATAAAATGAGCTGGTTGGAGGAGTAAGTGATTTTTTTTTTTTTTTAAAGGTCTTCATAATTGACAAATGTCTGACTCCCAAAGCGTGCCTGCACTACTAAATTACTGGTTTTGGCAGGGACCTAATGATATTCCAAAACTATACCTATCCACAACCTCATTGACGTTCTTGCCGGTGATTTGTTTTAGATCTCAGTGACTTGTTAAGACTTCTTGGCTGATTCTGTGTGATAAAGTGCAATTAGTCTTGTGAGATAGTGGCTGGTGGGTTTTGTTTTTAAAGCAAAATGTTAAGAAAATAAAACGAACGGCTTTACTATTTAACTGTGTATCAACTGGGAAGCTTGGTCAAAGTTTAGATGCTTTCGTTTAGAATATTTCCTCAGTATAAATTTGTAATATAAATTATTCAGTAAAGAGCTGTTGGGTGCTTACTGTCTGCTTAGACCTAATGTGTCATTTTAGGCCTGTAGAAATAAAACGTTCTCATTTAGGGGGAGAAAGATTAACGCATAAAAAACAGCTTAGCGCTTAAAGTGAACACATTGTAAGGCATGTGCTAGTTTTTTCCTGTAGTAAATAAGTGCTAAAAAGGTCAAAACAAAAAGGGACAAAGCAGTCTAATTTCAAATGGAAACTTGTTGGATATTTCTGCTGCTCCGAAAAATTTGAAATGCTACTAATATTGAATTTTTATAAGCTGCTTTACTACATCTTCTGTTGTTTCCTCTCCATTTACTTCATCCTTTAATTTCTAAAAGTGATGGTATGATTGTTTGTTCACGTTATTACTAGAACTGAAGAATTTTTTTCAACTTTATAATTCAGAAAGCATGCCTTATATGCACACCAAGGCATTCTTGAAATGAGGATATATTTTTCATCTAACATTATCATAGAATAAATTAATTTATCTTAATTTTTTTACAAAGACAAAACTTTTACTGTCAAAGCAAATAATGCCAAATACTTGAATTTACCAGTATGTTGAGTTGAATGTAAAACATTGGAATAAATGAGATATTTGTGGAAGGAAAGAGTTAAAAGGGTATGTTTAGATGTGATGTTAATAATTTAATATGTAACAACTATTTTATTGAGCACATACTAAATCCCAGTGAGTATGCTAAGCATTCAGGTTATAGGAGAAAGAATACTTGGTCTCTTTTCTTCTTGAGTTCATAGTTGGGGGAGGTGGGTGGGTAAATAGGATAATAATATGTAAGTAGTATGGAGGACAAATGCAGGATACCTAAGTTGGACTGAGAGAGAGGAGAGGAGCCTGGAAAAGTTTCTCTTGAGGGGAAGTTTAACCTGTGTGATGAAGGAAGTGTAAAAGATAAGGGCATTCTAGACGATGAAAGCCATTACAGAGAATGGGGAGACTATTCTTCAATAAATCTGCTCTTACTGCTTCTGTGCAAGTAGTTCTTATGATTTATAGAGAGTACTAAGAAGAGACTGGAGAAATTAGACAAAGATCTAATTGATTTTTTTAAAAGTTGTGGCTCTTGTTTTTTGTAAAAATAATGGGAAATGGGAAATCATTGAAAAATTTTAAGTTAAGCAGTAACATAACAATCATATTTGATATATTTTGGGCTAAGAGTACACTAGAAAGGAATGGATTGGCTAAGTGTGTGATTGGGATAAGCCTGAGATGGAATTAAGAGATTACTATGAGGAGTAGAATTGTTGTGACCAAGGAAAGTTAACAGGAGGAATCAAAGATGACTTAACAGATCTCTAAGCAGGTTTGTGGATAACAGAGGATAAAGAATAAAGGAAAATGGCAGAATTTTGTAGTTCTGGTGTTGGTTGTTTTAGAGAATGGGAGATCATAAAATGAGGTTTTAAAATCTTTTTTGAATATGTTTAATTGGAGGTACCCTAGGAGTATCCAAGTAGAAATGTCCAGTACACACTGGGCTATGTGAGAGGGGTCTCCAGATGAAACATATATATTTGAAGTTAATTAGCACATGGTGGGAGTTTACTAAATTCACCAAGGAAATAGGTACTTTGAGGAAAAAATAGAACTAAGAATAAACTTTAGGGAAGATGAGATTTAAAACTTGGACAGAGGGATGCCTGGGTGGCTCAGTGGTTGAGCGTCTGCCTTCAGTTCCGGGCGTGATCCCGGAGTCCTGGGATCGAGTTCCGCATCAGGTTCCCCATGAGGAGCCTATTTCTTCTTATGCCTGTGTCTTTGCCTCTCTCTATGTGTCTTTCATAAATGAATAAATAAAATCTTTAAAAAAATAAAACTTGGGCAGAGAAACAGAAAATAAAATAAGAATTTGAAAATATTTGATTTAGTAATTATGTTTTTCAGGCTTTGTTAAGGAAGATTTGAGGGAGTAGTAAACTGAAAAGTCAAATAATTGTATTTAGAATTGAGTGGCAAATGGAGTCGAATATTCCATAAAAGCAGACCATTTTACATTTTAGAAAGCTTTTCTGTGAAGGAAGATAGAGGGAGATGACAAAAGTTTAAGGGAGGAATTTTGTTGTTAGAAGTAATAAGGCACTGGAGTATAATTCTGGACAACTGATAAAAGGACCTGAGTGACATAGAAGGAATGGAAATCATAACACAGGAGAAGGATCAGTATTTGAAAGGTGGGGGGACAATTCAATTGCTAACGGGTGTAAATGAAATAAGCTCTTTTCCCTTATTTCTGCCATTAAATCTTAGAGACCTAAAGACCATTTTCTCTTTTTTATCCATATTCTTGCTTTTATCTAGTCTCAGGACCTCAGTTAACATTTATATATCAATGACTGACATCTATAGTCCAGGTCACTTTTCTGACCTTCAGAATTATAAATTCAAATACTTACTTTACCAGTTGCTTGAAATTCTTTGTGGGGCCTCAAAATCTTAGTGTCCCAGACTGAAATTCTCTTGTGTTTTGTATCTTAGTAAATGATAAGACCATTTGCAGAATTAGTTGCCTAAGACAAGGAAGCTCACTACACTCAGGTCCTCTCTCTCTTTTTTTTTTTTTTTTACACTCAGGTCCTCTCTTGAGCATCATTCTATGTCCATTACATTACCAAGACCTATGGATTTTACTTCTTAATAGCTTTCTAATGGCCTGGGATATACAGCCCTCATCTTAACTCATTTGTAGTATATATATTCTTCATTCAAGAGCCATCCTAATCCTTTCAAAATAGAAGTCTGATAATATAAAAACAATACTTATCAAGCACCTGCATATAGTTCCCTCCCTTGCCTCTGTGGGCACATCACTGTAAATTTCCTTACTCCCTGCACTCTAGCATTTATTTATTCTCCCATGTTCTCTTCCTCTAAAAGTCCACTAGTTAACTTCTACTTATCCTTCAAATCTCACTTCAACCTACATATTCTCAATAAAGCCATCTCTCCTTGCTACCAAACTGAAATCAGCTCCAGTGCACCTAGTTGGCTCAGTTGGTTAGCTGTCCAACTCTTAATTTCAGCTCAGGTCATGATCTCAGTACTGTGAGTTGAGCCCTGCATCAGCCTCCACACTAGGCATGGAGCCTACTTAAGATTCTCTTTCTTCCTCTCCCTTTGCCCCTTCTGCCCCACAACATGCACACATGCTCCCTCTCTCTCTCTCAAAAAAAAAAAATAATAATAATAATAAAATAAATAAAAATAAAAAATAAAAAAGAAAGAAAGAAAGAAAGAAAGAAAGAAAGAAAGAAAGAAAGAAATCAATTCCTATATACCAACAGTGAATGAGTGGAATTGGAAATTAAAAACAATGTAATTTACATTAGTATCCAAAAAATTAAGGCATAAATCTAAAAAGATATGTACAAGATCTTTATTAGGAAAGCCACAATATTCTGATGAACAAAATCAAAGAAAAAATTAATGGAAAGATAATCCATAATTATGGATAGGAGACTCAGTGTCAAGATGTCAGTTCTTCCCAAATTGGTCTGTAGATTCAAATGCCATCCCAATCAAAATCCCAGGAAGTTATTTTATGAATATGACAAGCTGATTTTAAAGTTTATATGGAGAAGCAAAAGACACAAAATAGCAAACACAATATTGAAGGAGAAAAACAAAATTGGAGGACTGAAACTATCTGACTTCAAGAATTACTATAAAGCCACAGTAATTATGACAGTGTGGTATTGGCAAAAGAATAGACAAATAGATCAGGGGAACAGAATAGAGTACCTAGAAGTAGACTCATAAATCTACTGATCTTTGACAAACGAGTGAAGACAACACAATGAAGCAAAGATGGTCTTTTCAACAAATGGTGCTGGAACAGCATTGGCAAAGAATACAAAAGAGAATCTAGGCACAGACCTAACATCCTTCACAGAAATCAACTCTAGTGGATCACATATCTAAACATAAGATGCAAAACTATAAACTTCCTAGAAGATAACATAGGAGAAAACCTAGAGAATCTTGGGTTTCTGATGCTTTTTTAGATATAATGCCAAACACATGACCCATGAAAGAAATAACTAATTCATTAAAATTAAAAGCTGTTGCTCTGTGAGAGACAATGTCAAGAGATTGAGAAGAAAAGTCATATACTGGGAGAATATATTTGCAAATGTTATATCTGATAAAATATTTTTATCCAGAATATACAAAGAACTCTTTAAAACTCAACAGTAAGCAACCTGAATTAAAAATAGGTCAGAGACCTTAACGGACACTTGACCAAAGAAGACCTACAGATGGCAAAAAGCAAATGAAAGGATGCCGCACATCATATGTCATCAAAGGAATGCAAATTTAAACAACATTGAGATACTGCTACACACCTACTAGTATGGCCGAAACCTGAAACACTGACAACACCAAATACTGATGAGAATGTGGAGCAACAGGAACTGTCATACATTGCTGATGAAAATGCAAAATGGTACAGCCACTTGAGAAGACAGTTTGTGGAGATTTCTTACAAAACTAAACATGCTCTTAACATATGTTCCAGCAGTCATGATCTTATACATTTACCCAAAGGAGTTGAAAACATCGACATAAAGACTTGCACATGTATGTGCATAGCAGCTTTATTTATAATTCTAAAACTTGGAAGTAACCAAGATGTCCCTCAGTAAGGAATGAGTAAATAATGTGTGGTATATCCAGACAATGGAATATTGTTTAGTGCTAAAAACAAATGATGTATCAAGCTATGAAAAGATATGGAGGAACTTTAAATACAAATTACTGGGATCCCTGGGTGGCGCAGCGGTTTGGCGCCTGCCTTTGGCCCAGGGCGCGATCCTGGAGACCCGGGATCGAATCCCACATCGGGCTCCCGGTGCATGGAGCCTGCTTCTCCCTCTGCCTATGTCTCTGCCTCTCTCTCTCTCTCTCTCTCTGTGACTATCATAAATAAAATAAAATAAAATAAAATTTAAATACAAATTACTAAGTGAAAGAAATCAATTCAAAAAAACTATATACTGATTCCAACTGTGGAATTCTAGAAAAGTCAAAACTGTGGAGACAATAAAGAGATCAGTGGCTGCTAGAGATGGTTGAGGAGAGAGATGAATCAGCAGAGCACAGAGGGATTTTTAGGCCAGTGAAAATGTTCTGTATGATGGATATGTCATTATACTTTTGTCCAAACCAATAGAATATATAGCACAAAAAGTGAATCCGAAGGTCAACTGTGGACTTTGGGTGATTGTAATGTGTCAATGTAGGTAGGTAGGTTCATCCTTGGTAAAAAATGTGCTGTTCTGGTAAGTGACATTGATAATAGTGGAGGCTGTACATATATGGGGTCAGGAGTATACGGGAAATTTCTGTACCTGTCTCTCAATTCTATTGTAACTTTTAAACTTCTTTATTATGAAATTTGCTGTATAAAATTTCAGTCTGAGGGTTCCATAAGCAACATATATATGACCCCTATTGCCGCATAGTGGGAGCATTTTCATAAGGGTTCCAACAAGTTAGTATTCTTGGAAGTCTTCAAATACAATAGAAAGACTGCAGCAACCTATGTAAGGTATACCAAAAAACATGTTGGTCATACTAAACAACTAGCATCTCCTGAATGAAATGAGTATCTCTCCAATTGTCTTTCAATGGCTTTCTGAGACCTAGGGTCTGTATTACCATTGTGACTAAGCAGGTAAACCAAACCATATTAACAGAGACATTGTGAAGGTTTACTGTAGGGTCTGACGTTGTTACGGCAGCATGATTGAATGAATAAATGTCAAGGTCATGCCTGTACAGAGGGAGTTCTTGTATCCTATGTAATCTCATTTTTCTTCCTTTTGGTACACTCATGAAGAGAAACCAAAGTCCTGATTTGCTTTACCTATTTTTTTTTTGTAAATTTTTATTTATTTATGATACTCACACACACACAGAGAGAGAGAGAGAGAGAGAGAGAGAGAGAGGCAGAGACATAGGCAGAGGGAGAAGCAGGCTCCATGCACCGGGAGCTCGACGTGGGATTCGATCCTGGGTCTCCAGGATCGCGCCCTGGGCCAAAGGCAGGCGCTTTATACTTCATGTACATGAAGCCATATACTGTTTACTCTTGTGTTTGGTTTCTTTTGCTCATTATGCTTGTGAAATGATTGCTATTAATGTATACAGATGTGAATTATTTATTGCTTTATAGTATTGTGAATATATCACAATTCATTATCCATTCTGCTGTTGAAAAAGGATTTGGCTAGTTTACTAATTGTGTCCAAATGTCTTTCTAACGTGATTGTGCCAATTTATACTCTTACCAGGAATATTTGAGAATTTCAGTTGCCTGTCTTTACCAACACTTAATATTTTCTTTTTGCTTTAGCCTTTCTGAAAGGGTTGTGGCATGACATTGTTATTTGGATTTGAACTGATGAAGTTGAGTATCTGTTCATATGTTCATTGGCCATTTAGATAAACCTCTTATATGAAGAGTCAATTAGTGTCTTTACTAATTTTTGTAGAAGTGAGAATGTTGGATTTTCTAGATTTTTAGGAGTTCTTTTTATATTTTGGATAAAGGTTCAGTTTAGAATAAATATGTTACAAATATCTTCTCTTAGTCTGTGACTAGCCTTTTCATATTCTTTTTATTTTTTTATTTTTTGAGGTAATTTCTACATCCATCACAAGGCTCAAACTTAGAACCTTGAGATCCAGAGTCAGGTACTCCACCGATTGAGCTTTATAGCTGAGTTTGCATACTCCAAGTTTCCAAAGATATCATTGTTTTTCAAAAACCCTGATGTTTACTTTTAAATATTTGAATCTGCATTCTGCTGGAATTGATTTTGTTTTTCCTTTGGTGTGAGGCAGGGATAAAGATGTATTTGTTTTTCCTATTAGATAGCCTATTGACTTACCACTATTTATCGAAAAGACTATTTTTTCCTTGTTATATGGAGTTATCACTTTTTCAAAAAGTAAAGTCCCAGTGATTAGATAGATTACTTTCTAGGTTCTCCATTCCTTTGGTTAGTTTGTGATTCTTCAGGTTCTTCAGAAGGATGACTTTGTTTCTTTGTTTTAACTACCTGTACTGTTCTGTGCTCAGGTAAATCAATAAAAATAAGAAACCTTTTGGCCATCTTTTTTTTTACAACTTTGACTCCTCAGCAAAATCTCTTTGCTTCTGTTCAATCTGTAGAGCCTTCACATAATTGTGTTTTGCATTTTGTCTTGAGTTTATGATTGTTACCTATGGGAGAGTTTGTCTGTTATGAGCTTACTTCACCATACTAAAAGCAGCTTTTACTACCTTTTAAATGACTGTAGTTGCTGATATTATTCGTGTTTTTCTTTTTTTTTTTTTTTTTCATTGTTAGATTTGCTAGGGATTTTTCATTTTTATTCTTTTTGTAAAAATCCAAATTTTGGCTTTAAAGTTTTTTCTGTTTTATGTTTACTTTTTGTTTTGTCAATTACTGATCTTTATTTTTTTCCCTTTGCATTCAGTTGTTTTGACTGGCTGAGATTTTGGTTTTTCTCCTTTCTGATAAAAGCTTAATTCATTAATTTTCTTCCTTTTCTAATATACTGTTTTATAATCCAGACTGTAATTTCTCTAAATACTGCTCTACCTGTGCCCTACAACTTTTAATATTTTATGTTTTCATCAACATTTATTTCAAAATATTTTCTATTTTTGGTCTTGATTTCCTCACTGACCCGTGAATCGTTTTTAGGACATTTTTAAGAATGCCGAAATAATGAATTATTTTGAATGCCATGAGGCAGGTATAATCTGGGATTGTCTGGGTGCACATGAGTACTTATGATCATCCTAATTTTAGTGGATGTTTAAATAAAAACAGAAAATTGAGGAGTTTGAAATAAAAAAAAATTTGAGAATCTATTGTATACTAATGTCTTGGAGTATTCAATATAATCTGGTAAATGTGTCGAGAGGTAAACATGTTTTGGTTTAAGGAGATTGTTAAGTAAATATCTGTAAGGGTAATTAAACAAGACATTTTTAGTGGTAAACAGTAGAACACTAAAAATTTTTAGTGATGAAAGACAAATGCCAGAACCAGAATGGCCCAATATTGGTATATCTCCTAAACTGGGACTGTTCTTTATTTTTGCGTGTAGCCCAAGGAAGGAATTGAACAACTACTGACTGGTGCCAGGTGCTCCTTTCATGTGTCAACTTGAGGACTCTCATAAGCATAAATATGTGGTGCTAGTGTAAGCCTGTGTGTCGTGCTAATTATCCTGGACAGTTCCGTTGAGATTGATCAATTCATCTTCAGTATGAATAATTATGGAAGTCAAGGGAAAGGCCAAATACTTAAAACCATTACATTTGAATCTTCTTACATCAGATTTTGCATGGAACATCATGCAGAATAGTGAGCTCCCCTGTAAAGAAATCTATAATTCTTGGTACATTGAATAGTGTTAAGAGAGGGGAATATATCACTTTGGACTGCTGTTTTCTAGCTTAAGAGTCTGGATATGAAGTATGTTTATGCTTTATATACTGGATATGAAGTTTCTTGCAGTATAAGATGAAAATAAAAATCGTAGCAAATATTTTAACTCAGAACTAAATTGAAGCCATCTATTAATAAACAACTTTTTAAAAATTTTCGTTATGACTTTTGTTCCATATAATTATTCTACCTTTCTTTCTTTAAATTATATTTTCTTAGGAAACACTTTTTTATTTTCAAATTTGATAGCATTAATTAATTGCATTCTCTACATTGAATTCTTGTGTAATCTATTCCATATCTATAATATTTACTCATTTGTAATGCTATATCTTTTGATTTTTTCTCAATTCTTTTCTCTGAATAACTTTGTAGCATTTTTTTAAAAACCTATTTTACTCCCAACAACAACAAAAAACCTATTTTAAAACTATTTTCATGTAATGACATATTAGGTGTATGCATTATTTCCATTTACAACATTACTGATTTGTTTTTTTCTGAATGTAATCTTTCTTCCTACTTCTTTTACCTATTTTTTGTTTTTTACTATAGTACTTTTGAAATAAATAATTAAAATATAATTCTGGTAATCTGTTAATGGTAATTTCCAAATAAGGCCTGTCCAGTAGAATTTCCTGTGTTGATGGAAGTGTTTTATATGTACATCGTCCAGTGTGATAACCATTCTACCCATATGGCTGTTGGGCACTTGAAATGTAGCTGACACGATTGAGGGACAGAATTTTTAATTTTAATATTTAAATTTAAACACTGCATTTGGCTTCCTGTTACTCTATGGAAAACATAGCTCCTGATCTAGATATGACAGTTTTTTTCTGTAAAAGAACAAATGGTAAAATATTTTAGACTTTACAGACCATATGGTCCCTGTTGCAAGTATTTAATTCTGCTGTTGTAGTTAGTACAAAAGCAGTCTCAGAGAACTTGTAAACAAATAAGCATTCTGTGTTAGAGTAAAACCTTATTTGCTAAAATGGTGCTGGCAGGATTTGGCTCATGGGCCCTAGTTTGACAGCCTCTACTCTAGGTCAGAGATGTGTCTAGGAGTATATATATTTTTCTTTTTCTACTCTGTATTGTCTGGGTCCTTTCTGTTGCTTTTCCGTGCGTGTGTGTGTGTGTATGTGTAGAGAGTCTCCTGCACTATTTTAGAGAGAGTATTACCTACACTGGGTTATTCTGTATTTCTTCAACCTTTCTTCCAACTCTTCAAGTTTTTTTTTTTATATGTGGGGAGAGGCAGTGGTAGACAGGCCTTTTATTTTAAATTTCTTTAAACTCTGCTCTTCTTTTAATCCTACTTTTTCACAGCCTTCTTGTTTTATAGGTGCAATATCTTACACAGTTTCTCCAAAGACGTTAAATAGAATTCTTTTTCTTTTTTCTTCCCTCCTCAGATTACCTATGTTTGCTTTAGAGTTCCTTATTCTCTTTTTCATGCCTGTGGTTTCCTTAAATTTTGGTCATCCTTGGTTGTCCGTTCATATTGATATATGGCCAGTTAAATAATATGGATTACTGGAGTAGCTTTTCTCTTCCTTTGTTTCTCTAGCAAATCTTTACCCTATATGGAAAGAATACTGATGGATTTTTTTTTCTTAATATGTGGGCAGGACTGACTTATTGGTGTGTTTTGCTCAGAGTGGATAAGCAGATAGCCCAGGCCCTTCTCTAATAGCCAGATAAGAAGGATCCTACCCTAGGTTCCAGCCACCATACTTGGATCCCAAGTTCCTCTCAGGTACTTTTTACCTTTTTTTTTTTTAATTCATGAGAGACATACAGAGAGAGGTAGAGACATAGGCAGAGGAAGAAGCAGGCTCCCTGCAGGGAGCCCGGTGTGGGACTCAATCCCAGGACCTGAGCCAAAGGCAGACACTCAACCGCTGAGCCATCCGGGTGTCCCCTGTTTTGGTTTGGTTTAGTTTGGTTTGGGTTTTTTTTTGGTGCCCCCTGTTTTTACCTTTGTTTAGTAGGTTATCCTCCATAGCTGTTGATTCAGCCTGCAACCCCTTAAGAGTCACATGAAAAAAATTCCTCTATCTTCCCTGAAACATACTCCTGTGTGTGCTTAGTCAGGGGTTGGCATACTTTTTCAGAGGCCAGATAGTAAATATTTTACATTTTGTAGGCCTTACTACCTCTTTCACAGCTACTCAACTCTAACATTTCCACCCTAACCTACCTATCATTATGATTTCATATATTATCTTACAGAAATTCTTCAAAATGTCTAGCTAGTGTGTTGATGGTTTTCACTCCCTTGTATTGGTCTGAGGATCAGCCTTTTATTCTATTCAGGCCTTCAATGAATTGAATAATTCATACTCACATTAGGGAGGGTGATCTGCTCTACTCAGTCTGAAGATACAAATGTTAATCGACTCTAGAAACACCCTCACAGGAACACCTGGAATAATGTTTTGCCAAATTTCACAGTATCCCCTGGCCCAGTTAAATTGGCATATAAAATTAGTCATCGTAGTCACATAACTATTAAGTGATAGAACTAGGATTCACAACGAGTTAAGCTGTCTGATGACAAAAATCCGTGCTCTTATTTACTGGTTGCACCTGGACCCAAACTCAATATCCTCCTAAAGATAGCCCATTTAGCCAATTTATGGATATTAGTAAAAAAAAAAAAAAAAAAATGAAGCCTGTTTCCATTGCTAGAAAAGGGTATATATTCAGTGCCCAGGATGGTGAGAAAATGTGGTATGAAACAACTGGGATAGTAAGTGCAACATATTTAACCCCTAGATGAATGATTCTGAGTTTTCTAAAACCTATGTTAATCTGTGAAAGGGAAATTAGACTCTTTGTTTCTTGGGAGCATGGAAATTTTAATTTAAATTGAGGTTAAAGAACTTTTTCATCAGGATTGTCCAGCACTGAAACAAGATCTTTAATAAAACTATTTGCTTTTAAAAATCTTTAGAATTTTATTGAAGATGGCCTCCCAACAGTGGACTACCCTAAGCCCTGGAACATGTGGACATGATTAGATATCACTTCCCCAATTATGTTGTCATGGGCACGGTTGATCTAAAGATAGGGAGACTAAAAAAATCAATAAAGATAGGGAGACACCATGTGAGCCTAAGCTAATCATGAGACCTTTCAAAAAAAAAAAAAAAAAGAGAGAGTGTTCTCTAGCTAACAAGTTAAAATTAGAATTTATTTATTTATTTATTTACTTATTTTTAAATCAGAATTTAAACGATGTGACATACTGGGTCTAAGATGGAGGGACCATGGGAAAAGGGATGTAGGAAACCTTAAGGACAATGAAAATGCCCTCAGCTGACAGCAAATAGGAAGAGGGAACTATCTTAGACCATTTCTTAGTGTGAAGAACAGGATTCTGCCTTCAACCTAGAGGAGATGGGTTAGTGGATTCCTTCCCACTGACTCCAGAGAAGATCTCAGCCTGATTTTTGACTTTGGGATACTCTGAGCAGGGAACCCAATCAAGACTGTCTTTGCTGGTAATCCACAGAACCGTAAGGTAATAAATGGATTGATTAAAGAAAAAAAAAAGATCTTGGGACACCTGGGTAGCTCAGTCGGTTAAGTGTCAGACTCTTGATTTTAGCTCAGGTCATGATCTTGGGGTCATAGGATCAAGCCTCAAGTCAGGCTCCACACTGGGCATGAAGCTTGCTTAAGATTCTCTCTCTCCCTCCTTCTGCTACCACCCCATTTGCAAGCTTGCTCACTCTCAAAAAAAAAAAAAAAAATATATATATATATATCTTTAGAGTTTTAATGTCATGTTTTTATTTTTTCATTCCCCAAATGGAAAGTTAAAAAAAATGTCAAAAGCCATTTTGTATAATAGTCATACCCTGTTTTATTTCACTTTGCTTTATTGTACTTCACAGATAATGCATTTATTATAAATTGAAGGTTTGTGGCAACCCTGCATTGAGAAAGTGTACTGGCGCCATTTCCAACAGCATTTGCTCACTTCTTATCTCTGTGTCACATTTTGGTAATTTTCAGAATATTTCAACCGTTTTCATTATTGTTTGTTATGGTAATCTGTGATCAGTGATCTTTGACGTCATTATTGTAATTGTTTTGGAACACCAGAGACTGTGCCCATCTAGGACAGTGAATTTACCAATAAATGTTGTGTGTTGTTTTGCCTGCTCCCATTTTCCATCTCTCTGGGTCTCCTTGTGCCTACCTAATATTCTCTGAGACATAACAACATGAAATTAGGCCAATTAATAACCCATCAGTGGGCTCTTAGTGTTCAAGTGAAAGGAAGAGTCCCACCTCTCACTTTAAATCAAAAGCCAGATAGGATTAAGCTTTGTGAGGAAGGCATATTGAAAGCCAAGATACCCTGAAAGACCTCTTGTGCCAAACAGCCAAGTTGTGAATGCAAAGGAAAATTCTTGGAAATTAAAAATGCTACTCCAATGAACACATGAATGACAAGAAAGTGAAACCTCATTGTTAACATGGAGAAAATTTTAGTGGTTTGAATAGAAGATTAAAGTAGCCTTAACATTTTTAAGCCAAAGTTTAAGCCAGAGAAAGCCCCTCTCTTCAGTTCCATGAAGGTTGAGGGAGATAAGGAAGCTTCAGATGAAAAGTTTGAAGCTAGCGTAGATTGGTTCATAAGGTTTGAAGAAAGAAGCTGTTTTTTTTTTTTTTAGAAGCTGTTTTTATAACATAAAAGTACATGGTGAAGCAGCAAGTTTTACAGAAGATCTACCTAAGATCATTAACAAATGTGGCTATACTAAAATACAGATTTTCAAGGTTGACGTAGGCAAAGCAGCCTTTTATTGAAAGAAGATACCATCTAGGACTTTCATAGGAAGAGAGAAAAAGTTGATGCCTGGCTTCAGAGCCTCTAAAGATAGGCTGATTCTCTTGTTAGGGGCTAATGTAGCTGGCGACTTGAAGCCAATGCTTATTTCTCATTCTGAAAATCCTAGGGCCCTTAAGAAATATGCTGAATCTATTTCACCTGTTCTCTATAAAGGGAACAACAAGCCCTGGATGACAGCACATCTATTTACAACATAGTTTATTAAGTTCGCAATTGAGATTTCACACGCACACACACACACAAAAAAAAAAAAAAAACTAAAAAAGATTCTTTTCAAAGTGTTATTGCTCATTGACAGTGTATCTGGTCACCCAAAGGCTCCTATGAAGATGTGCAACGAGATTAATGTTTTCATGCCTACTAACATAGCATCCATTCTGCAGCCCATGAATTGAGTAATTTCAACTTTCAAATCTTATTATTTAAGAAATAATTTTTTAAAGATTTTATTTATTTGACAGCACAAGCAAGGGGAGTGAGAGGCAGAGGGAGAGGGAGAAGCAGGCTCACCATCGAGCAAGGAGTCTGATGCATGGCTCAATCCCAGAACCCTGGGATCGATCATGGCCTGAGCCAAAGGCAGACACCTAACAGCCACTCAGGTGCCCCAAGAAATACATTTCATAAGGCTGTAACTGCAATAGTGCTTCTGATGGATCTGGTCAAAGTAAATTGAAAGCCTTCTGAAGGAAGGATCACAATTCTCTCTCTCTCACTGTGTGCCTATCATAAAAATAAATAAATAAATAAATAAAATAAAATGATCATAGGATTTAGGAAGTTACATAAACTTAGCTAATAAAGCAGTGGTGGGGTTTGAAAGGATGGACTCAATTTTTTTTTTTTTAAGATTTTATTTATTTATTCATCAGAGAGAGAGAGAGAGAGGCAGAGACACAGGCAGAGAGAGAAGCAGGCTCCATGCAAGGAGCCCAACGTGGGACTCGATCCCTGGTCTCCAGGATCACACCTTCGGCTGAAGGCAGCGCTAAACCGCTGAGCCACCTGGGCTGCCCTGGACTCAATTTTTGAAAGAAGTTCTGCTGTGGGTAAAATGCTATCCAACGATATTGCATCCTACAGAGAAATCATTCATGAAGGGAATAGTCAGACTATGTGGCCGACTTCATTGTTGTCTTATTTAAAGGAATCGCCACAGCTCCCCCAGCAAGCAGCACCCTGATCAGTCAGCAGCCATCAGCGCTGAGGCAGCACCCTTCACCAGCTAAAAAATTATGACTGACTGAAAGCTCATATGATGGTTAGCAATTTTTTTTAGCAATAAACTATTTTAAGGTATATTTTTTAGACATAATGTTATTGCATACTTAATAGGCTACAGTGTAGTGTAAATGTGACTTTTATATGCCCTCGGAAACCAAAATATTAATTTGAGTCACCTTATTGTGATACTTGCTTTATTGTGGTGGTTTAGAACCTGCAATATATCTGAAGTATGCCTGTAAAATTTTATCATTCTTCATAATGAAAGATTCAAAAATAAGTTTATAGTCTGGTATTCTCAGGTAAATTCATTTTAAAAATAAAGCAAATCATGTTTCCTTTTTCTATTAACATCTCTTAAATGAATTCACATGAAATTAATGAATTGCTATCATATGTGATGATCATTTTACCTTGCTGAGCATTGAGATATATTCATTTTAGAGCTTATCAGTAGTTCAGTCATGATTCTCTAATTGAAGTAGTTATGTCAACCCTCTTAGTTGGCTCAAGGTCTTGAGCCCTTTTTTTTTTTCTTAAGGAAAAGCTTTTTGTGATAAAATTTACCCTTTTAATTATTTCTAAATATACAATTCAGTGCCATTAGGTGTATTTACAATGTTCTATAAACATTGCCACTGTCTGTTTTCAGGTCTTTTTTTATCATCCCAAACAACTCTTTGCCCATTGAGCAATAATTCCCCATTCCTCCATTGCCCAGCCTCTAGTATTTTTATTCCACTTCCTGTCTCTCTGAGTTTGCCTGTACTTCATAGAAGTGGAATTATATATTTGTTCTTTGTTATCATTTGCATAATGTTTTTCACTTAGCATAGTGTTTTTCAGAGTTCATCCATCTTGTAACATGTACCAAAACTTCATTTCTTTTTATGGTTGGGTAATATTTCATTGTATGTATATAGCACATTTTGTTTATCCATACATTTTTTTCCTTAAAGATGTATTTATTTATCTCAGAGAAAAGGGAGAGGGGTAGAAGGCAAGAGAGAGGAAGAGAGAAAGAATCCTAAGTGGACTCCACACTGAGCAGAGCCTGCTATGGATTTCAGTCTTACCACCCATGAGATCGTGGTCTAAGCTGAAGCAAGAGTCAAATGCTCAACTGACTGAGCCACCCAGGTGGCCCTGATCCATACATTTTTTTGATAGACATTTGAGTTGTTTCCTTTTACCTATCATGAGTAGTGGTGCAATGAACATTGGTGCACAAGTACCTCTTAGAGTCCACACTATCAGTTCCTAGGTATATACCTAGGAGTGGAATTGCCAGATCATATGGTAAATCTATGTTTAACTTTGTGAGGAACTGCCAAAAACTGTTTTCCGCAGTGGCTGATCCATTTTTGCATTCTCATTAACAGTGCACAGGGGTTCTAGTGCTCAGCAACTTTTGTTTTTTCTGTTTTTTGGATAATAGTCATCCTGCTGAGTTTGAAGTTGTATATGACTGTGGTTTTGACTAGCATTTTCCTAATGATTTGTGATGTTAGCCTCTTTTGCAGTCTAGATAGATGAAGGATTATCCAAGTTGTCTGATGCTGATTTTTTTAACAGTTCCTTCCTCAATTTATCTCTTTCTCTTGCATTTTACTATAAGCAGCAAGGAGAAACCAGTATACATCTTTAACACTTTGCTTGGAAATCTCCTCAGCTAAATATATAAATTCATTGTTTACAAGTCTTGCTTTTCACCCAGTGGTAGAGCACAATTCAGCCAAGTTTTCTGCAACTTTAAAATGAGGATTGCTTTCCCTCTGGTGTCTAATAACATGTCCCTCATTTCCTTCTTGAGGCTTTACCGGAAGTCCTTTAACATTCATGTTTCTACAACATTCTGTTCCTGACCAAAATCTGTAATTGATTTTCTAGAATTTTCGTAACAAAATACTACAAACTTCGTAGCCTAAAACAACAGAAATTTACTTGATCACTCTTGGAAACCAGAAGTTCAAAATCAAGGTATCAGCAGAGCCTTGTTTGTTCCAAAGGCTCAAGGGAAGAATCCTTCCTTGCTTCTAGCTTTTTATGGCTCCTGTTGCTCCTTGGCTTGTGGCAGCATAACTCCAACCTTTGCCTCCATTTTCACATTGTCTTTTTTTCTGTTTCTCTTTATGTCCTTTTTGGTCTCCTTATTCTAATCCTAATTCTCATTGGATTTAGGACCTAACCCTAATCTAGTATGATCTCATATTGGCCTGTACCTTAACTATATCTGCAAAAACTCCACATCCCAATAAGGTCACATTCTGAGATTCTTGATGGACAGGAATTTAGGGGGAGGGAGGAACACTACTCAACTCACTACAGTCTCTTTTTAGGTAATTATATTATAAATGTATTATAATCTGTTCATAATTTTTAAAAATAAACATTATATATAATATTGTGTGATTATTTTTAAATAATTAATACCATTAGTGTTAGTATTCATATTAGAGAGTCCTGAATAGGGAAATCACTTTTCTTTACAGACTTGACAGTATATATTAGAAGTAAGGGTTTATTTCATGTATCTTTGCTTTTTAATGAAAATGTGCACATGCACACACATGAATAAAACGTACTGAAAGTTCTTTTGACTTTAAAAAGTTTGTTACTCAAGGGGTGGTGGAAAGGGAGGTGGGCAGGGGGTTGGGGTGACAGGCACTGAGGGGGGCACTTGATGGGATGAGCACTGGGTGTTATGCTATATGTTGGCAAATTGAACTCCAATAAAAAGAAATTTAAAAAAATAAAAAAATAAAAAGTTTGTTACTCATTATTTATTCAAACTGAGGTGATAGACTCTTAAATCACTTCTTTATTAGAATAGAGGTGGTCTCAAATTGATTGGAATGAGTGTGTGAGGTTAAATTTTCTTGAGATTTTTCAGAGTTTCAAGATTGACTCCAAAATGTTGAGTTCTTCGAATATTTAATGACTCAGAGGAAAAAAAATATTTTTACAAGTAGCAACAAGATAATTTAAGTTTATTGAATTTCCAGTCAGGTTAGATTGTTAAGATCAACAACAGTGCCTGTGAATGGGTAAAGAGTATATTTAAACAGGCTGCTGCAGAAAAAACTCACTTTTAAGGGTCCTAACATAAAAGAGATAAAGGTGATACAGTCGTAAAAGGAAGAGTTTGAATAAAACAAAAATTGAGATTGAAACAAATATATTAGAAAAGAGACAGAGGATAGACTGATAGAAATAAAAGTATCACAAAAAAGTGAAATGTACACAAGCAAAGGCAAGAAATAGAATAAGAGAAAGTCTTTAAGGAGGGCAAAATATAAGAAATAATTCCATGAATACCTTAATGTTAAAGGGTAGAAGACTGATACATCAATTTCTTTGACTTCATTAAAATTAATAATACTTATTGGAGAATCACTGTAGTCTTGATAGCATATTTGTCAAGCTTTTCATATTTTATCAGAAAATAGTAGGAACCATTTTATATATTATTCATTAAATTTCAAATAAATATCATTGATATATTAATATATCAATATATAATAATGTGTATGATGTAAACTATATGTTATCATTTCAGGATGAATATGTTTTAATGGCAAATATTTATTCTTCAGTGTAGAGACTGAAATGTTGCATGTAAACATGTATGAAACTTTGACATCTCAAATAAAAGTGGAGATAAAACTTTACTTATTTTTGAAGTAAAATTGACATACAGTGTCCTGTTAGTTTCAGGTGCACATCATAGTGATTTGGTATTTTTGTACATTATGAAATAAGTCTGTCACTAAAGTTACTATAATGTTTTTGACTACATTCCCTATACTATATATTATATCCCCATGACTTATTTTTTTTTATAACAGAAAGTTCATTTTATGTTTGTAAAAAAAAACCTTTTTTTCCAGTCAGAGAACGGACCTGGAGCTATTTTAGTTGAATAGGAGCAGGTTTTGACATCCAAGACAGTATCAAACATAGTGTGTTTTTCTTTTTTTTTTTCAGTGTGTTTTTCACTTGTCACCTTTTAACTCATCATGGAGTATTTCTGCAATATCATGTATATTTACTTATAATTAGTAAATATTTGATGAATCAGTTTTAACATCCACATTATGCACTACTGTGCTGCCTTTTCATTGTTAAAATTAACCTCAGATATTCATGCTGACATATAGAAATGATGTTATATCCTGTTACTTACAAATTGTTTGGAGTTTGATGTATTAGAACTGCATATGGTTGGCTTATCTCCTTTAAGTCCTTGACCACTGTTCTCTTTAGTTTGGTTGATACATCATGTCACCCACTTACTTTCTTCTGTTTAAATTTTCTGGTGGATAAAAGGACTTTAATATAATTCTGGGTTTTTAAAAATTGTTTTATCCAAAGTGTTACTATATATCTGAATTTATAATCCCATCGACCCACTGAGAGAAATATATACCTTAACAACTAAGAGATATTTAATAATATTTTATAGTAATTCAACTTAACACGGCTGAGGGAATCCTTTACCTAATATAATTTTGATTTCCTGCTTTAGGAATCCTGAACTCGTGGATTACCCATATATACTCTCAGACATGCTTTAGATGATATTTTCTGGAAGCCTTGCAACTGCCTTAAAAATTGAATGTATTGTATAACAGACCTATGGTAAGTGTTTTTTTTTTTTTTCCTCCTTTTTTTTTCTGTCGGTTTCATGTTCATGTTAAGTCTTATGAATGTTGTAATGCTGCTCCCTGCTGGACACAGTGTAATTTTTTAAAGTTGGCACTTAATAGATGGGCAAATAACTGGTTAGCTGGATCCACTAAAGAGGGTGCATTCATAGGAAAACAATAGTATACAACAGAAGCAACTTTATTATCATAATGAGTGATAGCATTGTGATAGTGTTGATATCTGGAGTATGAGGAAGTTGCTGATGGTCTTGCTTCTGTTTCATTGTCTGCTTCCTGTATAGTGGCATCTATAAGTTATAACAAATATATGTTGAAAGATGCTTGTAGGTGTTGGGATTTTCTACGTTGTATGTGTATAATGTTTATAACTGAAGCCAGTTTATTATTTTTATTCTTCTTATTGTTAATCTTTTTTTGTAATTTAATTCCCTGTACTTTTGTTTTTCCAAAGGAAACATTTAAAACAGCTCCAGTATAATTTAAATTAGGCATTATTGGATCTGTTTTGAATGAATCACCTTATATTACACTTTATACAGTGGACTTTAAGTGTAAATTGCATTGTATATCCATCCTATAATCCAGCTATCATGTTTTCTTGTACAAATAGTGAAAATATTTTCAGAGAGCAAAATTGGGCTGGACCTTAAGTATCATGTCTCTGTCCATCCTACCATGAAACCTCACATTGTATGCATACACAGATGCTCCCAAAATTGCTAGAAAATGTGTGACAGTTAAGAGTGTTTTTCTTCTTACTAATGAGCTAAAATATATTTTTTGGAGTACATCCTATATAAAATTATTACCTGGATATAATCTAAATTATTTCTGAAAGCATACATTTCATTGAAAAGAAGAAAGAGTAACAGAAACAACACGGAGTTAAGCAAAGATTTAATAGTTTAACTATTCTTGTACTCTTTAATGGGCTGATACTTTTTTTGTAGCTATTGGGAAATATTTGAGTGAAGTAGACTCTTAATTAGGATTGTGGAGAATTAAGCATTTATTTTCTTTATTATTAAATATTAAATCACTTATTTCTTATTTCTTCTAAAAATTAGAAATGTAAATAAGTAAATTGTTAGCAAAAAAGAGGAATTCTTTTCCTTCTCTATAAGAATGTATTATTTCAAAAAATATACTATTTTAAACTTATTATAAAACAACATAATATAGAAGCATAAATGTGGGGGTGCCTGGGTGGCTCAGTCAGTTAAGCACCTGCCTTCAGCTCAGCCCAGATTCTGGAGTTCCAGGATCAAGCTTCGCCTCATCAGGCTCCTCATTCAGCAGGGAGTCTGCTTATCCTTCTGACCTTCCCCCCCTGTGCACCCCCCCCTTGCTCTCTCACTCTCTCTCAAATAAAGAAATAAAATCTTCAAGAAAAAAAAAAGAAAAATACATAGTAAAAGAAGTAAATATAAAGCAAACATCCATGTAACCATAGATAATTTTGGCATCCCAGAAACCCTTGATACATCTCCTTTTTGTTCAGAAGTAACCAATGTCCTGACTTTTATGCTAATTATTTATATAATTCTATATAATTTTTATCATTTTTATGTGTATTTCTTAGCAACATGTTCACTTTTTTTTGTCTTAATTTTTATGGAATCACATGTATTTTTTGTAAACAATTTAATATTTTTATTGGTAATGTTTTTATTTTGGAGAAGGGTATAAAGAATTAAAGATATCAATGTAAAGTCAGAGAGGACTCTCTTTATTGTACTGGGGAGCTTAGGGACAGGAGGAGTTCTAAAACATTTAGATGTAACATTAATTAGGGTGGGATCAAGTTGCCAGGGGACAGGGTAAGTGGGAGGCTTGAAAGATGGTTAGGAAGGGACAGCATTCTTCAGGAAAGGGTATAGGCTAGGGGTGGAGGTATTACACTAATAGGAACTGTCATAATGCAGTTAGAAAACATGGGAAAACAGGTGAGTTATCTAGTGTGCACTGCTTGCAGGACCCAAAACCTGATACAGTGCTTGCATTGTGTTTCTTGGAACAAGTCTAGGGGCAGAAGCTCAGAACCCCTATCAGTAGAGATGGAGGCCACCTTGGTGCTGACGCTGCCACTGCTTAGCAGGGTGAGGAAATTCCCAGGAACATATGGCCCAGGCTTTGCAGCAACATGGAGGTCCAACTGGAGCAGCTCCCTGAATACTTTGGACCAAGTCCTTGAGAGTCACAGCTCAATGGAGTACAGCTTATAGAATGTGGCTTTGATGCTAGGCTGCCAAAGAAGTTCCAAGGATTTTACTTGTGTATGTTGAAGGTGATGAGGGTGATGTCCTTTTTGTGCTTGGTGTTCTCCTGACCTGGGTCACATCACAGCACACATTCCTGCTGGGGTCCAGCTTTTTCCAAACTCCAGCACCTCAGGGATGTGTCATCTTCCAGCAGCTGGAAGAAGTCTTTGTTCTCCATTGAGGCATGAAGAGGATGGGTCCTCTTCTAGCACCAGTGTTAGCACTCTAGTCAGCTGCAAGGTCTCCATTGCCTTGTTTAGCCATTTTTGCAGGTGTCAGCTTTGATTGCAGAGACAGAAAGATGGCTGGGGGTGGTAGAGCTGAGGTCTGGACCCTATGGCTAAACCAAGAGCTCATGTTGGATACTGACGAAAGATTAGCACCTGTGACTGCCTTCATGCTTTCCTTCAGGATTTGCTTGCCTGCCTCACCATGATCCTGATATGGCTACTGGGTGCCCAGTGGGGTATCAGGCAGCATTGGACATGGGTGGGTCAGCTGGTAGTGCCATTGTCTGGAATCATATGTATTCTTTCTTCCTTTATTTATTGTTCTGCTTTGTAGATCATTTATGTAGTTGCAGGTAATATTCATTCCTTTTCATCATTTTATGTTATTCCTTTGGAATGACTATGACAGAATTCATTCATGCTCTTGTTGGTGGATATTTGGGTTATTTCTAGTATGTGGCTATTATAAATGAAATTTCCATGAATATTCTTTTACATATCATATGTTGTTTTTTATGTGTATCAGGTAGAAAAAGTCATATATTTTCAAGTTAAAGATAATTCATTATATGGTATTTTAAATTAATTTAACTGAGTACATGAGAAATTTGTTGTATCTTGAGAATAACACATATTCAATATTGGAAAAGATTCTGAAATGATTATAATTTCTTTTACTTTAGGCCTTAAATGTAAATGTAAAGTAGCATATAGTTTGTGATAGTTTCAAAACAGTATGTATGTAGATAGATGTATAGGTATAGTAAAGAAATAGATGATAAGACTTAAGGTAGTAACTCTGTGGTTTACTTTATTAGTAAATTCATTCTGTTAACATGCCATATTTTGTATAACTCCTTCACTTTACTGATGAAGAAACTAAGGAGGGCTAGAGAGATTGAGTCACTTGGACAGGTCATTTAGCAAGTTGGAGCTAGAAACCAGATCAACCTGTCTACTTAGCAGTCACAATGTAAAGAAAACAAAGTGAAAAGTGAAATCAGGATATTTTTTTTTTAGTGTATCCAGCCATTTAAGTGGAAAATTTGCCTGACTAGCTTTCAGAAATTATCAGATATCTTTTTGACTGTTAACCAAAAATTGTCTTAGGACAGGGAATTCCATGTTTGAAGCCCCCAAAATGTTACCACACTTTATCATAGTTCATCTCCTAAAAGATGGCCATAGTATAGTCTAACCTTGGGAATTTTACTTTGAGTGATTCCTCGTTCATTAGGCATCAATAACAAATGGTATATTTCTCATCCGTTAATTTTGTGGATAATTGAGTCTTATCCTTTTATGTGCCAAAACTTGTTTTGTATGAAAATTTTTTCAAAATGTTTTTAAAATATAAAATTTACCCTTCTGTTAAACAGAACAAATGGAGTATAATTTAAGGTTATTTAAATTTTTTTGCTTGTTGTCAGAGTTGTCATAGTGAAACATCAGTCACTTGACAGAATTTAAGTGATTTCCTCAGAGACTTTTTGCTGTTCTCCTATATTGTTCTCAACTGATAAGTTTTGTGTCCTGGGACCTTGTGATGTGTGGTGTTTGTTTTGTTTTGATTTACTTTTGTTGTCTTTTGCTGTCAGTGCGTTCTATTGACTCTAATATTAAA